>NC_069509.1:172906414-172973914 GCF_027579735.1 Bombina bombina
TTCATGTTTTCAACTACTTGACTGCAAAGGGCTCAAATGCGCGCACACACACACATATATAATATACACACACAGAACACACACACACATATAATATACACACACAGAACACACACACACACACACACACATATATAAAATATACACACACATATATAATATACACACACATATAATATACACACACAGACCACACACACACACACATATAATATACACACACAGAACACACACACACACACACACATATATAATATACACACACAGAACACACACACACACACATATATATAATATACACACACAGAACACACACACACACATATATATATAATATACACACACAGAACACACACACACACACATATATATAATATACACACACAGAACACACACACACACACATATATATATAATATACACACACACACACACACATATATATAATATACACACACAGAACACACACACACATATATATAATATACACACACAGAACACACACACACATATATATAATATACACACACAGAACACACACACACACACATATAATATACACACACAGAACACACACATATATATATATATATATATATATATATATATATATATATATATATATATATATATATATATACACTCAAATCCTGGTGCACTGCTAATAAACATCCAAACGAGTAAGAGTGTATCCAGACTCTGCAGTCATCCAGAAGATGCACAGCAGGCAAACACAGGATTAAATCACCCAACACCTTTAATATTATAGTCTGTCTGGCCTCTATTTGATAAAAGCTTGTGGTAGAGCTGAAACGTTATGGTTTAGGGCCTGTTTCTTATATCTTTATATTAAAGGCGTTGGGTGATTTAATCCTATGTTTGCCTGCTGTGTATCTTCTGGATGGCTGCCGAGTCTGGATACACTCTAACTTGTTATATATATATATATATATATATATATATATATATATATATATATATATATATATATATATATATATATATATATATATATATATATATATATATATATATATATATATATATATATATATATATATATATATATATATATATATATATACATAAACACACACATATGTATTTATATTTGTATATATGTCAGTAGTCAGTAAATACATATATACACATATAAATAAATACATATGTACACATATAAATAAATACATATATACAAATATAAATAAATACATACATATGTACACATATAAATACATATATACAAAAATAAATTGTAGATTGTATGTTCCCACGGGAATAGGGCCCTCAATCCCTCCTGTATGTGTTTGTAAATTTTGTCCTGTATCTTACAAGTCTTGTATTGTTTTATCTAAATGAATTGTATCCATGGACAGCGCTGCAGAATATGTTGGCGCTTAATAAATAAAGTATAATAATAATAATATAAATAAATACATATATACACATATAAATAAATACATACATATATAAATAAATACATATATACACATATAAATACATACACATATAAATAAATACATATATACACATATAAATAAATACATATATACACATATAAATAAGTACATATATACACATATAAATAAATACATATATACACATATAAATAAATGCATATATACACATATAAATAAGTACATATATACACATATAAATTAATACATATATACACATATAAATACATACACATATAAATAAATACATATATACACATATAAATAAATACATATGTACACATATTATTTTATCTCTATGTTAAAGCCCTTTGTATGCCTTTTTTTTAACACCTGAGACCTCATATTAAAAGACATCAACAGCGCATTTCGAATACCATTAGAAGTATTCTGTATTGCAAAACACTCTTCTATTAAAGGATATCAGTGCTGTAGTGATATTTTTATTCTGCATAAAACCCACTGCCATATAGATGCTCCAGGTTTTGTGACTTGATTAGGTCCTGGCCAGGGACCTTTAGTATTGTATTGCAGTTATGCTTGATTTGCTCTAAATGCTTTACCCTATACTAGATGTTTTTAGTACCAGATTAGGACAGGAATACCCAGTGTTTTTAAATAATTGTGTAGGAGCAACACGTGAGATTAGCAGTTTGCCAATCTCTTTTATGTGGTTCTCCTTAGGGAGATATCATAGTCACTGATAGACTCTATATAAGGGCTCCTTTTATTTTGTGTTGCACTATATAATGGGGATAATTACCTCCTTTTAAGCGTTCTGGTATTAGGCCTTCTATTTGACTGTATAGGTGATCTCTGTGTGAATTGATACAATACTGTGAATTGGACCTTTCATGTCCCTGTATATTATTTTTCTCTTTTTAAGAGTTTTTAATGTGGTTTTATATTTCTCTTTTTTTATTTTGTGATATAATAAATGTTAAGTTTTAATTTTCCCCTTTTCCCCCTCATATTGTTGTGAGGATTGTGAACCCCTCCTTTTCTTTTTGTGTCCTCTCTTTTGGACTAATCTAATTTTGTGTTCCTCCCGAGTGCTTAAGGGAAGATACTTTTTCTTTCCATTTTGTATTAGATGCCCCAAGTGTCACTGGTGATGTCATATGTGATAAGAGTAGTCCTGCACACATGGATAACAAATGCGGAGGCATGTGGCCAACTGCAGTATCGGCAGTGGATCACATGCACCATGGCAGCATTAAAGGGACACAAAACCCAATTTTTTTCTTTCATGATTCAGAAAGAGCAGCAATATTAAGCAACTTTCTAATGTATTCCTATTATACATTTTTCTTCGTTCTCTTGCTATCTTTATTTGAAAAGGTAGGAATGTAAGCTTAGGAGCTGGCCCATTTTTGGTTCAACATCTGGGTAGCGCTTGCTGATTGGTGGCTACATATCAAATTAACCTTATAATCTACCTGATTAACCCCTTTACTGCCAGGAATTTCAGACGTGTGGTGCACAGCTGCAATTAGCGGCCTTCTAATTACTAAATAGCAATGGCAAAGCCATACATGTCTGCTATTTCTGAACAAAGTGGATCCCAGAGAAGCTTTTACAGCCATTTGTGCTATGATTGCACAAGCTGTTTTAAATAATTTTAGTGAGAAACCCAAAGTTTGTGAAAAAGGTAACATTTTTTTTTTATATATATGATCAGATTTGGCGGTGAAATGTTGGCATGAAATATGCCAAAATGGGCCTAGATCAATAACTTGGGTTGTCTGCTCAAAAATATATATAGTTTTGACAGGTAAATAAAAAAAAACAAGGCTCTATTTCTGTTTAAATAAAATAATAGCAAAAATGCTAAAAATTCTCAGGTACTTTGGACAAGTTCTTCTCTAAAGTCCCAGCGGTGAAGGGGTTAATGTGAACATTAGAAGCTCTAACAACTTAGAGCATAATCACTTTTCCACCACAACGTCCCTTTAAACATGTCTTTTTTCTGTAGCCAGATCGTTGTTACAATCATGGTTGTATTTATTTATGGGAGTCGATCATTTTAATTATAAGAATTTTTTTTGCTAATGGATTCTCTTTAAAATTGTCTTGTTGTCACGTAATGTTTTATTCCTCACCAGTAGATGTATTTAGTATAGTTCTTATCCAGGATATGCACGGGTCAGCGAACATTTACCTATAAGTTATAGCTCCCACGTCAGCTGCTAACTAAACAACTCAGAAATGGAAAAATAAACACGGTTTACTCTTTCTCTGCAGAGCTTCAAAAGTCACCTAAGTTATTATAAAAAATAAAAATAAACAATATAAAATGAAAAATAAATAAAACATGAGAATAATTTGTTACTGGCAGACTCACTGCCAGTAACAAATATGTCGGGGAACAGTGGGAGGGGGGGGTGGGTTAAAGAGCTTTTTGGGGGGTATCAGGGAGGTGGGAGGGATCTACTATATGGAAATATTAAAAAAATAAATATTAAAAAACAAATAAATAAAGGCCCTAAACCGCATACTGGCAGTTCCTATGCCAGTACCTAAGATGGCGGTGACCAGTGGGGGGACGGGTTGTAAGAGCTGTTTGGAAGCAGAGTTTTTATTGTTATGATAACGATATATAGAAATCTCAGCTGAATAACAATGAGTGCTGAATCCACATGAGGAAATATAAATATATATAGAGAGAGAGAGTCACACATACACATAAATTATTGTTTAGCCAATTAGCACATTTAGGCAAGAATCCCACTAGCTTTTCCCCAGAAGTATCTGCATACATTGTAATCAGGGCAACAGGGAACTCTGGGTAAGATATGCAAATTAGATTTTTGCTTCCAGTATTATGTTTAACCACAAAAATATAACAAAAGTTCTCAAAATCAAAACCACTTCCGTAAAGCCGTTTCAAGCTCATTATCTCTCATAAGCAGAATATAGGTTTTATTTGCTGCTAAGTAAAGCTTATTTCCATAACCTTAAATGTATATATAAAATATATATAAATATAAATTTTTCGGGACATATATATATATATATATATATATATATATATATATATATATATATATATATATATACACAGGTAGCCCTCAGTTTACGCCGGGGTTAGGTTCCAGAAGGAATGGTTGTAAATCGAAACCGTTGTAAATTGAAACCCAGTTTATAATGTAAGTCAATGGGAAGTGAGGGAGATAGGTTCCAGGCCCCTCTCAAAATTGTCATAAGTAACACCTAATACATTATTTTTAAAGCTTTGAAATGAAGACTTTAAATGCTAAACAGCATTATAAACCTAATAAAATAATCACACAACACAGACTTCACTTGCATTTTTCTGCAAACAGTTCTTTCTATGCATTCCAATCTGGACTGATTTATAGAAAGGAAGATCTTGTCCCTTTGAAATCTGCTCGATAGCTCAGGTCTGGTTAAACTGATTAATGTCAGCTTGCTTGGCTTTTCTGCAACACAAGCGGACAGCTCCACCTACTGGCTATTTTAATAAATGCACTGCTTCTCAATGCTTTTCAATAGCAGTCACATGACTGGAAAAAAAGGTTGTTATTCTGAAACGGTGTAAATTGAACAGTTGTAAAACGAGGGCCTCCTGTATATATATATTTATACTGAATCCTAGATTTTTTACTTATTTCTTGAGCACTGCCTTTAAAGGGACAGTCTGCTTGATTTGTTTATTGTTTAAAGAGATAGATTGTTCCTTTACTACCTCACTCTCCAGCTTTACATAACCAACATTGTTATATTAATTTACTTTATAACCTCTAAGTTTGACAGTTCCTAAGCCCCTGTAGGCCGGCCCATTTCTCAGCGCTTTTTATTAGCTTTGTAAATCTTGCACAACAGCCAGAGAGTTCTAGTTCATGTGTGCCACATATATAACATTGTGCTCACTCGCATGGAGAATGATAATGGTTTTACAAGAACCAGCACTGATTGGCTAAAATGCAAGATTGTAAAAAGCACTGAGATAAGGGGGCAGTCTGCTGTGGCTTAGATACAGGCAATCATAGAGGTAAAAAGTATATTAAACAAATGGTAAATAATGTATTTACTAGAGAAATCATGTAGTTTTTTGTAAAAAAAAAAAAGCTCATTATTCTATTTAAAATTTAAATTATAACTTTTGTTGTTTATTGTCTGCCTGCCCCCCACAGAGAATACTTTTTTCCTTTATACAGCACAGCCTATCAGAAGCTAAGCTGTACGTTCAGTTGAAAAGCATAGCCGTGCAGCTAGTCTTGTATGAGTCAGCTGCGCATACTTATTATAATTTGAGAAAGTTGTGGCTACTAATGCACTGTAATTGGGTTCTCAGCAATGAACGCCATCTAGTGATCAAACACGTATGTGCTATCGATACGGGATTCCACTAGACTGCCCCAATGCGTGCACCTCAAGTAGGCTGAGACGCCCTTCCCATTTTCAGCTTTACGCTGCTGGGTGGCCGGATCCCTTGTAATTAGATATAGAATATAAAAGCTTTTTACTAGAACAAAAAAAAGCTTTATTTAAAGTGGATTACTTATAAACAAAGTTTGTGAGCAAATAATTGTAATCACTTGCTGCACATCTCTCACGTTTAACATCACTTTAATATAACAGTTACGTTCACTGCTAAATGCAGAAGTAAGAGGCTGCTTGCGGGCCCCAAGGCAGAACATACAGTGATCTGAGATGTCATCGCAGAAAATGCAGCATGTCTGCAGAAAGAACAAGACACATGCAGGAACTCTTAGCACTTGAACTTTGTAGTACTGCTCCACATTAGACAGTTCTCTTCAAATAGAGCTGTGCTCTGGCTGAACTGTGTAAGTTTTATAGGCCATAGTGCATCCAGAGCAAAGTGCTTTTTGAAGTGAGCAGTCAAATATGCAGTAGCGCTGCAAAGCAGCAGCACATTGCTTGTTGACTGGCTCTAAGATTTTTTCATACCTGCCCCTTAGCCTTTCCTAGTCTGCAATGCTGTTTATTTTGCATGTAAGACGTTAGTATAAACATTGCATCTTTTTTATTACTACATTTCTATGTTAGACCAAGAGAAAAGGAAACAGATTAATTCTAGACACATTTTAAACTGTATTTTTTGTATGCAGCTAATTTGCAATGCAATAATATTATAAAAATTAAAAATTGCTTTATTCTTCAGTTAACCAACACATTGCAGTTGAACTGGTGCCTTAGTGTAACTGTCTAATTTAAAATTGAATTTTATTTAAAAATGACCTGCAGAAAAATCTTCATAAAAAAAATCTAATCGCAGAAAGTGAATAAAAGTTCTGCCTCTGGGCTTGCGGGATTCGCCTCTTTTCGGAGCCGAATATCTTCGTGTGCAAGTGAAACACACTAAGATCTGCGCAAGGAGCCTCTTACTTCTGCATTTAGCTACCGAATTCACAACTCTAAGGCTACTAGTGCCATCTTCTTCATCTGGACAGGCAGAACCTAAAGCTACATCTGTATTTGGGGCACTGACCTCAGTCACACAGTAGAAGCTAATTAAACTCAGTGACCCAGAACCCATGACTTGCTGTGACTGTGACACCTGTCATGCTCCCAGGGACAGAGGAGAATATCCCGTTCAACAGCAGATGTGGCCCCCACACAGCAAAGATTCTGCAAAAAGCACCTCTGCTCCCCTATTCTTCCGTAAGGTGAATGTAAATTTTGATGCTAAAGTGCCCGGTTTTTTAAAATTCGATTAAAAACAGGGGCACTTTAATTCATCAAAATTTTCATTTCACTCCTGTTGTGAAAAAAAAAAAAAAAAAACTTACCTTTTAAACTTGACAAACGCTCCAGCTTCCCCCGGTCGTCGCAAGCCATTTCTGACGTCAGAAATGATGGATCGGTCATCCTCCAATCATAGTTTCCCCCGGGGGAATCAGTGTCTGATTCAACGCCGTGATTGGAGGAAGCTGGATTCCTCATTTTAGACCCAGGAAGAGGCCGCTCCAGCTTCCTCCACCCGTCGCAAATCCTCTTCCTGGATCTAAAATGAGGAATTCGGCTTCCTCCAATCACGGCGTTGAATCAGACACTGATTCCCCCGGAGGAAGCTGTGATTGGAGGATGACCGATCCATCATTTCTGACGTCAGAAATGGCTTGCGACGACCGGGGGAAGCTGGAGCGGCTGTCAAGATTAAAAAGTATTTTTTTCACAACACAAATGAAATGTAAATTTTGATGAATTAAAGTGCCCCTGTTTTTAATCGAATTTTTAAAAACCGGGCACTTTAGCATCAAAATTTACATTCACTTTAAAGAGACATAATACTCATATGCTAAATCACTAGGAAGTGATGCAGCATAACTGTAAAAAGCTGACAAGAAAATATCACCTGAGCATATCTATATGTAGAAAGGGAAGATATTTTACCTCAAAATATCTTCAGCTCAGAATAAGTTCTCTGAACAGTTATTGTTCAGCTACTGTCCAGCTGCAAGTTTAATAAAAAGAAAAATAGCCAATCAGCATCAGCAGTGCTGAGGTCATGCACTGCCTAACTGAAATCTCGCGAGATTTCATAGTAAACTGAGGAAGGAAATAACATGAAACCCAATTTTTTTTTCTTCCATGATTCAGATAGAGCAGCAATTTTAAGCAACTTTCTAACACTCCTATTATCAATTTTTCTTCGTTCTCATGGTATCTTTATTTGAAAAAGCAGGAATATAAGCATTTGAACCGGACCATTTTTGGTTCAGTACCCTGGATAGCGCTTCCTGATTAGTGGCTAAATGCTGAACCAAAAATGGGCCGGCTCCTAAGCTTACATTCCTGCTTTTTCAAATAAAGATACCATGAGAACGAAGAAAAATTGATGAGGAGTAAATTAGAAAGTTGCTTAAAAATGCTCCTCTATCTGAGTCATGAAAAAATTTGAGGTTCAGTATCCCTTTAAGAGTTAATTACTCTTATAAATCTTATATATAAATCAACAATAAGATAATATATATCTTATATATCTTATATCTTATAAATAAATACAGTTTTGCATAACCAGCACAGTTATATTAATATACTTTTTACCTCTGTGTTTACCTTGTATCTAGGAACCTTCTTCCAGCCCCCTGATCACATGACTGTGACTGTTTATTATCTATTGTCTTAAATTTAGCATTGTGTTGTGCTAAATCTTAAATAACCCCCTGTGCCTGAACACACTGTTATCTATATGGCCCACGTGTACTTTCTGTCTCTTTGTGTTGAAAAGAGATTTAAA
This sequence comes from Bombina bombina, assembly GCF_027579735.1. Lineage (NCBI taxonomy): Eukaryota > Metazoa > Chordata > Amphibia > Anura > Bombinatoridae > Bombina > Bombina bombina. The sequence continues at coordinate 172,915,100 of NC_069509.1, forward strand.
AAGCATGTGATAAGAGGCAGCCCTCAAAGGCTTAGAAATTAGCATATGAGCCTACCTATGTTTAGTTTAAACTAAGAATACCAAGAGAAAAAAGCAAATTTGATGATAAAAGTAAATTGGAAAGTTGATTTAAATTAAAAGTCCTATCTGAATAATGAAAGTTTAGTTTATACTAGACTGTCCCTTTAATATAGATCAACAATTAAAGTTAAAGGGACAGTAAACCTTAAAATTAATGTTATATAATTCTGCACATAGTGCAGAATTATATAACATTATATTAGCCAACCATTATTTAACATAATATTGCCTTTTTATTTTTAGCAAAAAACGCTGTTTTACAGACCCGTTCTCTGGGCTCTGCTGAGCGGGTCTGTTTTTTTTCCTCAGCGCATCGGGCCAGCTGTATAGTCACAGCCCGGCCCGACCGCGCCATAAGACTAAGTGCAGCTCGCTCCCGCTCTGTCTGACAGCAGACATGCTCTATCTGAATCACGAAAGAAAAAAATTGGGTTCAGTGTCCCTTTAAAGTTACAGTTTACCCTAAATCTTTCTCCCCTTTAATTTGTTCCCAACTATCCATTTTACATGATGGAGTGTATTAAATTGTTTACAAATAGCTCCTTTGTATTTATATCTACATTTGAAATAGCTGATTTTGCCTATGGTATCACCACCTATACTGACAAGATATGTAAACAGCCAGCAGAAGAAATCACACTCCCAGTGGTGAGTGGAAGATATTCTGCAGCACTATATGGGAGTACTTCTTCCTGCCACGTAATGTTCTTGACATGACCTAGGTATCTCTTCAACAAAGAATACAATGAGAACTAAGCAAATTTGATAATAGAAGAAAATTGGCAACTTTTTTTTTTTAATTGCATGTTTTGTCTAAATCACAAATTAAATATTTGGGGTTTTGTGTCCCTTTTAAGTCCAAAAAAAAATATTTGTGAAATTCCTTATAGAAAAATGTAACAAAAATGTAATGTTTTTAAAACATCTTTTAAATGCAGCAAATAATGTGTTACTTGTATGTCTGTATTGTACAGATTTTCATTTTCAACAGCAAAAAGAGCTTCTGCAAAATCACCCTGTTTATGAAATGCTGAAATATATCAACATAAAACCATTGCCAACAAAGTACCATTTAACCCTTTCCTGCCGGGGTTAAAGTGTCTACATCGGAACAACTGTGCACGATCGCGAGATTTCAATTATTGGATCGGGTCTGCGGGGCGTCCCTATAACTCTAGGAACGCCCTCCAGACCGCGATCAAATCCAGGAAGCGCAGTAGGCTTCAGGACAGCCGTTGGCTATAACGTTCTATTCCGTCATAACGGCTCTAAAGCCCAGTGTAATTATGACGGAATAGAACGGCAGAACGGCGTTAAAAGGTTAATTAAGTTAGTTTATAATCCTAGAAAACACATTTCTATAGAATAATAGTAGAATGTACAATTGATCAGTGCAGGGGTTAATTTAAAAGGACATAATACTCAAAACTTAAATACATATAAAAACATGTATTAGCAAAAATACCTCTAATAAAAGGTATCCTTCTTTAAAGGGCATATTTTTTTTACTGTGCTCAGTGCATATGTACATATGCCCTATTCAAACACTCACTGGCAGTGGCAAGTCACCATTGGCTGTTATACATAATTGAGTCGGCAACACAATATATGCTCTCTGAGCAGATAACGTTTTTGGATGCAGGTGCATGGGGCATATGTACATATGCTCTGTGCATAGTAAGATCTAGCACTGGAACTGAGAATATCATTTACTAAGAGCATTTTGCTAATACATGTGCATTGAAAAATGCTTAAAGGGATACGAAACCCAATATTTTTTCTTTCATGATTGAGATAGAGAATGAGATTTTAAGCACCTTTCTAATTTACTCCTATTATCAAATTTTCTTTGTTCTCATGTTATCTTGATTTGTAAAAGCAGTACTGTAAGCTTTAGAGCCGGACCATTTTTTGTTCAGCACCTGGGTAGTACTTGCTGATTTGTGGCTAAATGTAGCAAACCAATCAGCAAGTGCTACCCAGGTGCTGAACCCAGGTGCTGGCTCCTAACCTTTCATTACTGCTTTTACAAATCAAGATAACATGAGAACAAAGAAAAATTGATAATAGGAGTAAATTAGAAAGTTGTTTAAAATTGCATGTTCTATCTGAATCATGAAAGAAAAAATTGGGGTTAGTATCTGTTTAAAGGGCTATAACAGTCCAAAAAAGACATGCTCTAATTAATTAGATCAAATCATTTTAAGACTATTGACCCTGCACTACTGTGTGCTTTTTGTAATTCGGATAAAATGCACAATTAAAAAATATATATCTTTACTTCTATTATCAATTTGACTTTGTACTGTTTCTGTCCTTTGTTGAAAAGCAGGTAGGCTGAAGAGACTACGTGTGTCTGCAGCATTATATAGCAGTAGTTTTGCAAGAATGCTGTCATGTAGTGCTCAAAAGCATTGTTCCAAAACTGCTACCGTATAGTGCCCCAGACACGTGCACACTATCTACCCAGGTATTCTATTCAACAAGGATCAGCATAAGAACTAAGTAAATTTAATCATAGAAGTAAATTGGAAAGTTTTTTTTTATTGTATGCTCTTTCTGAATCATGAAAGAAAAACAATATGGGTTTCACGTCCCTTTAAATAATTATTAAAACTGTATCTGATAGAATCTATAACATTATTATTATTATTACATAATTTGGCATTAGTATTTCAGATTTAATACAATGAATGGCATATAATATATATTCATGTCTGAGTAATATTGTATACACCTTGCACCTAATTCTAAATATTTGGTAACAAAACATTAATGTCCCCAGTAAGTGTCATAGGGATTAAGAACAACCTGTAGCAGAGAATTTGTCATTATAACATTTAAACAAGTGACACAAATACTTGTAACCCCTTTAATACCAGACAGGTCCTCATCCATTAAAGGAGTTCATTAAAATGGCTCCTTATAGATTCAGGAAAACACACGAGATGAGCAGCCACTTACCAGACCCCAAAATACGCAACTTACCTGTCTCAGTGACACGTTACTGTCACCAACACACACACCGGCGACGTCTACTCAATGAAGCCATTGCAATGTGATTGACACTTCCTCCTCCAGACGGAGAGGAGGGGCTTGCTAGGGTTTCGCGGGCTATCATTGGCTGATGGGGGAGCAAGACGAGCCGTGATTGGCCAGAGTAAATGCATGTCAGCATAGGTGGCCGGGCACACCGTGGGAAGGGAGTGTTGTGACACTAGAGATACGATAATCTGCCTCTGGCCGTACACATTATACATCATTATGTTCCCTTCGTTCTGGGTATTAATAACTTATATATATAGATAGATATATTCATATTGTTATTACTGATCAGTAATGGCATCAATAGAATTATTATTATTATACAACCAATTAATAATATTGATCAATATATTGCTTGAATAATAGATGGGCATTTTAGTTGCATGTGAATTATATATATCCAGACAAGCACTCCAGAATAATAGGGTCAGTGGCCTGGGGTGCAATAAAAAAATGCACAATAATAAATAGAAGTGCACTCACCAGGACCTTTATCACAATTTTATTCCTAAGAAAGTTTTTGAGGAATAAAATTGTGATATAAGTCCTGGTGAGTGCACTTCTATTTATTATATATATATATTGTTATTATCATTATTACAATCATTATTAGTATTATTATTATTATCATTATTATTAGTTTTATCATTATTATTATTATTATTACAGTTTAGAGAGCTGTTTTCTCTAATCTTTCTGTGTCAGGGGCCGAATTATCAAGCTCCGAATGGAGCTTGATTCCCCTGTTTCCGCGCGAGCCTTCAAGCTCGCCGGAAACAGCAGTTATGAAGCAGCGGTCTAAAGACCACTGCTCCATAACTTGTCTGCCTGCTCTGAAGCTGCGGACATAAATCCGCCCGATCCTATACGATCGGGCTGATTGACACCCCCTGCTAGAGGCCGATTGGCTGCGAATCTGCAGGGGCGGCATTGCACAAGCAGTTCACTAGAACTGCTTGTGCAATGATAAATGTCGACAGCGTATGCTGTCGGCATTTATCGATGTGCGGCGGACATTAATAAATCGGCCCCTCAGTGTTTTTGGATTACACAGCTTGGTACCTCTGTTTTTGTGTTGTTTTTTTCTATCTTTTATTAGATTATCTACAGAGTTCTACTGATTATTACCCAGGGAGCTGCCTGAATTGTGATTGTATTTTTCTGTACTAATATCCTTATTGCTGAACTTTGTATCATTTCCTTAATGGAACAGATATGTTTGGCATTTTGCTTTATATCACCCATAATAATATAAAATTGCAGTATTTAGAGTACCCTGTTATTCTGCTATACATTAATTTTTGTACTCGCAGTAGAGTCAGTTTGATAAGGACCTGACAGTAGGGGTTTATATCTCCTCCCTCACAGGGGCACACTCTCTTTGTCCTCTTTCTCAGTTCTCACTCAGCCTATGCTGCAGCTGATGTTGCCTGCTGCTGATTCTCCTCCTCCCCCAATAGCCTTATGGCCACCTCCAAACAGCAGGAGCGAGGGTGGCAGACACGCAATACGCTGAAAGTAAAGACAGATTTGCTGTGACAACGCCTGTTCGATTACGTCACCGCAACTAGAGGCATTTATTAAAAGGGATAGTAAAACCAATTTTTTTTTCTTTCATGATTCGGATAGAGCATGCAATTTTAAGCAACTTTCTAATTTATTCCTATTATCATTTTTTCTTTGTTCTTTTGCTATCTTTATTTGAAAAGGCAAGAATGAAAGCTTTGGAGCCGGCCTATTTTTTGTTCAGTACCCTGGATAGGGCTTGCTGATTGGTGCCTGCATTTAACCATTCAATCAGCAAGCGCAACCCATGTTCTCAATAGACATGTGCATTTCGTTTCGGACAAATTCGGAATTCGGCTGAATTTTGGGCGATTCGGATGCATCCGAATTGCCGAATCGGCACATTCCGAAAAATTCCGAAAATGAATAAATATGTTTCCGAATTTTCAGCCAATAGAATGAGAGCTGCTTCAATCCTATTAGCTTATTTGAACAGTCAATAGGATTGAAGCAGCTCTCATTCTATTGGCTGATTCATCATCCAATAGAATTAGAGCTGCTTAAATCCTATTGGCTGATCAAATCAGCCAATAGGATTTAAGCAGCTCTAATTCTTTTGGATGATGAATCAGCCAATAGAATGAGAGCTGCTTAAATCCTATTGGCTGATTTGAACAGCCAATAGGATTGAAGCAGCTCTCATTTTATTGGCTGATTCATCATCCAATAGAATTAGAGCTGCTTGAATCCTATTGGCTGATTTGAACAGCCAATAGGATTTTAGCTGCTCTAATTCCTATTGGCTGATTCAAAATTTTCAGCCAATAGGAATGCAAGAGATGCCATCTTGGATCGCGTACCTTGCATTGACCGTGGCGACCGTATGAAGAGGATGCTCCGTGCCGGATGTTTTCAGGATGGACCCGCTCAGCGCCACCGGGATCAAGATAGAAGATGCCGCCTGGATGAAGATTGAAGCGGCCGCCTGAATGAGGACTTCTCCGCCAGGATGAAGATCCTTCAAGCGGGACTTAAAAAACTGTAAGTGGATCGTCTTGGGGTTAGTGTTAGGTTTTTTTTTGGGTTTTTTGGGTGGGTTTTATTTTTAGATTAGGTTTTGGGCAGTAAAAGAGCTAAATGCCCTTTTAAGGGCAATGCCCATCCAAATGCCCTTTTCAGGGCAATGGGTAGCTTAGTTTTTTTAGATAGTTTCTTTTATTTTGTGGGTTGGGGGGGGGGGGGGGTTTGTAATGTTAGTGGTTATTTGTATTTTTGTTTCACAAAAAGAGCTGATTTCTTTAGGGCAATGCCCTACAAAAGGCCCTTTTAAGGGCCATTGGTATTTTATTCTAGATTAGGTTTTTTATTTTGGGGTGTTTTTTTTTAAAATGGGTATTAGAATAGGAATAATTTTTTATTATTTTTGATAATTTGTTTGTTATTTTGTGTAATGTATTTTTTTAGGGGGTGTTTGTTTTGTTGTAGCAAAAGAGTTGTTTAACTTAGGGCAATGCCCTACAAAAGGCCCTTTTAAGCCCCCCCCCAAAAGGCCCTTTTAAGCGCCCTTGGTAGTTTGGGGGGTGGGGGGTTGTATACTGTTAGGGGGTGTTTGTTTTTGTAGTAAAAAGAGCTGTTTAACTTAGGGCAATGCCCTACAAAGGGCCCCTTTAAGGGCCCTTGGTAGTTTATTTTAGATTAGGCTTTTTTATTTTGGGGTGTTTTTTTTTTTTAAAGGGTATTAGAATAGGAATACATTTTTTTGTGGATAATTTCGTGTTATTTTTTGTAATGGTAGGTTTTTTTATTTTTTGTAATTTTAGGTTCTAGTGTAAGGTAGCTTAGGTTTTATTTGACAGGTAAGTTTGTATTTATTTTAACTAGGTAGTTAGTATATAGTTAATAACTATTTACTAACTAGTCTACCTAGTTAAAATAAATACAAAGTTACCTGTGAAATAAAAATAAAACCTAAGCTAGGCTACAATATAACTATTAGTTATATTGTAGCTAGCTTAGGTTTTATTGCACAGGTAAGTTACTTTGTATTTAGAATTAAGTAGGAATTATTTATTTAATAATTGTAACTTTAATTTAGTTATATTTTAATTATGTTAGAGTTAGGGAGTGTTAGGTTTAGGGTTAGGGGGTATTATGTTTAGGGGTTAATATAGTTTAATTTAGGTTGTTGCCATCTGGGGGCCGGCGGTTTAGGGGTTAATAGGTTTAGTTTGTGTCGGCGATGTGGGGGGTGCGGTTTAGGGGTTAAAAGGTTTAGTTTGTGTAGGCAATATTTCGGAATGGCGGTTTAGGGGTTAATAGGATTAGTTTGTGTCGGCGATGTGCGGGGGTGCGGTTTAGGGGTTAATAGGTTTTGTTCGCATCGGCGATGTTTCGGAACGGCAGTTTAGGGGTTAATAGGTTTAGTTAGTGTTGGTGATGTGGGGGGGTGCGGTTTAGGGGTTAATAGGTTTAGTTTGTGTCGGCGATGTGGGGGGGTGATGTTTAGGGGTTAATAGGTTTAGTTAGTGTTGGCGATGTGGGGGGGTGCAGTTTTGGGGTTAATAGGTTTAGGTAGTGTTAGTGATGTGGGGGAATGGCGATTTAGGTGTTAATAGCTTTATTTAATGGCGGAGTGGGTGGCGGCGGTTTAACATAATTTTGTTTCGGCAATCGCTAGAAATAATGATTCGTTCCGTAATAAAGATTCGGTCCGACATTAATAATAATTCGGTAACGGTTTCGAATGCATCCAAATTTCAAAATTTGGAACAACACAAATAAATTCCGAAACCAAATTACCGAAACATACAGAATTATTACAAATGTCTCGAACCAAATTTATTTACGGCCCGAAACAAAGCGAACCAAATTTTTCGATCGTGCACAAGTTCTCAACCTAAAATGGGCCGTCTCTAAAGCTTTTATTACTGCTTTTTCAAATAAAGATAGCAAGAGAACAAAGAAAAATTGATAATAGAACTACATTAGAACACTGTTTAAAATTGCTGCTCTATCTGAATCATGAAAGAAAAAAATTGGGTTTATTGTCCCTTTAAAGAAACACTGTTTCTGGCTTTAGGCAACGTTGGATCATAGTTTCAGGGAGATTGCATTGCATTTGCGGGTGTCAGGGAGCATCTATTACAATGAGGGAGACTCCCAGAGTTGGGATGTCTGCTAAGAACATAAATAATAAAATATCGCCTGACATACACTTCATTTCTAAAAACACAAAAAAAAAGGAAAAGAAAATTATATTCCCTCTGCTTGTTCAATCTTAACATCTTACATGAGTCATTAATTATTAGCCATTTTGAAGGAAAAGTAGCATTTTGAACTCCTGTAGTAAAAGTTTCAGATTTTTTAAATGGGCGGATCACCTGCAACTACTGGTAAATTTTTAATTACAGACAACCATTTGGCAAAAAAAGCCTTAAAATGTTTTTCAGTGAAAGCTCCTAAATTGTAACTGCACTTTCTGAACAAACTATACAACACTGGGGTATTTAACATATTTCAAATGTCACAAAATTAAATTCCTAGTGACCAGTATTGCAGTATTTATTAAGTGTGCTTCTCCTACAAGACCTTGTTCTTTGGGAGAGAGAAAAAAAAAATATTAAAGTGAATGCCAATTTAGATGAATCGGTGCCCGGTTTTTAATAATTCTATTATTAAAACAAAAAATCTTCACAGTCGCTCCAGCTATTCCCCCGGCCGTCGGAAGCCATATGTCAGAAATTACGAATCCGGCTTCCTCCAATCACGCCTTCCCCCCCGGGGGAATTATGGCCTGAGGCAATGCCATGATTGGAGGAAGCTGGATTCGCCATTTTGGACCCGCGAAGAGGGCATGCGACGGGCGGAGGAAGCGCTGCAGCAGCTGTCAGGATTAAAAGGTAAGTATTTAAAGAAAACAAGTGAAATGTAAATTTTGATGAATTAAAGTGCCCTTGTTTTTAATAGGATTATTTAAAACCGGGCACCGATTCATCTAAATTGACTCAGATTCATTTTAACCGTGGTTTAATAACATAATTTATGTAAGAACTTACCTGATAAATTCATTTCTTTCATATTAGCAAGAGTCCATGAGCTAGTGACGTATGGGATATACATTCCTACCAGGAGGGGCAAAGTTTCCCAAACCTTAAAATGCCTATAAATACACCCCTCACCACACCCACAATTCAGTTTAACGAATAGCCAAGAAGTGGGGTGATAAGAAAAAAGTGCGAAAGCATATAAAATAAGGAATTGGAATAATTGTGCTTTATACAAAATCATAACCACCACAAAAAAAGGGCGGGCCTCATGGACTCTTGCTAATATGAAAGAAATGAATTTATCAGGTAAGTTCTTACATAAATTATGTTTTCTTTCATGTAATTAGCAAGAGTCCATGAGCTAGTGACGTATGGGATAATGACTACCCAAGAAGTGGATCTTTCCACACAAGAGTCACTAGAGAGGGAGGGATAAAATAAAGACAGCCAATTCCTGCTGAAAATAATCCACACCCAAAATAAAGTTTAATGAAAAACATAAGCAGAAGATTCAAACTGAAACCGCTGCCTGAAGTACTTTTCTACCAAAAACTGCTTCAGAAGAAGAAAATACATCAAAATGGTAGAATTTAGTAAAAGTATGCAAAGAGGACCAAGTCGCTGCTTTGCAGATCTGGTCAACCGAAGCTTCATTCCTAAACGCCCAGGAAGTAGAAACTGACCTAGTAGAATGAGCTGTAATTCTCTGAGGCGGAGTTTTACCCGACTCAACATAGGCAAGATGAATTAAAGATTTCAACCAAGATGCCAAAGAAATGGCAGAAGCTTTCTGGCCTTTTCTAGAACCGGAAAAAATAACAAATAGACTAGAAGTCTTACGAAAAGATTTCGTAGCTTCAACATAATATTTCAAAGCTCTAACAACATCCAAAGAATGCAACGATTTCTCCTTAGAATTCTTAGGATTAGGACATAATGAAGGAACCACAATTTATCTACTAATGTTGTTGGAATTCACAACTTTAGGTAAAAATTCAAAAGAAGTTCGCAACACCGCCTTATCCTGATGAAAAATCAGAAAAGGAGACTCACAAGAAAGAGCAGATAATTCAGAAACTCTTCTGGCAGAAGAGATGGCCAAAAGGAACAAAAAACTTTCCAAGAAAGTAATTTAATATCCAATGAATGCATAGGTTCAAATGGAGGAGCTTGAAGAGCCCCCAGAACCAAATTCAAACTCCAAGGAGGAGAAATTGACTTAATGACAGGCTTTATACGAACCAAAGCTTGTACAAAACAATGAATATCAGGAAGAATAGCAATCTTTCTGTGAAAAAGAACAGAAAGAGCAGAGATTTGACCTTTCAAGGAACTTGCGGACAAACCCTTATCTAAACCATCCTGAAGAATACTGTAATATTCTCGGTATTCTAAAAGAATGCCAAGAAAAATGATGAGAAAGACACCAAGAAATATAAGTCTTCCAGACTCTATAATATATCTCTCTGGATACAGATGTACGAGCCTGTAACATAGTATTAATCACAGAGTCAGAGAAACCTCTTTGACCAAGAATCAAGCGTTCAATCGCCATACCTTTAAATTTAAGGATTTCAGATCCTGATGGAAAAAAAGGACCTTGAGACAAAAGGTCTGGTCTTAACGGAAGAGTCCACGGTTGGCAAGAGGCCATCCGGACAAGATCCGCATACCAAAACCTGTAAGGCCATGCCGGAGCTACCAGCAGAACAAACGAGCATTCCTTCAGAATCTTGGAGGTTACTCTTGGAAGAAGAACTAGAGGTGGAAAGATATAGGGAGGATGATACTTCCAAGGAAGTGATAATGCATCCACTGCCTCCGCCTGAGGATCCCGGGATCTGGACAGATACCTGGGAAGTTTCTTGTTTAGATGAGAAGCCATCAGATCTATTTCTGGAAGTTCCTACATTTGAACAATCTGAAGAAATACCTCTGGGTGAAGAGACCATTCGCCCGGATGCAACGTTTGACGACTGAGATAATCCGCTTTCCAATTGTCCATACCTGGGATATGAACCGCAGAGATTAGACAGGAGCTGGATTCCGCCCAAACCAAAATTCGAGATACTTCTTTCATAGCCAGAGGACTGTGAGTCCCTCCTTGATGATTGATGTATGCCACAGTTGTGACATTGTCTATCTGAAAACAAATGAACAACTCTCTCTTCAGAAGAGGCCAAGACTGAAGAGCTCTGAAAATTGCACGGAGTTCCAAAATATTGATCGGAAATCTCACCTCCTGAGATTCCCAAACCCCTTGTGCCGTCAGATACCCCCACACAGCTCCCCAACCTGTAAGACTTGCATTATTATTAATTGAGATATCTTTGAGTAATCCCTGCACCATTGGTTCAGCATACAGAGCTGAAGAGGTCGCATGTGAAAACGAGCAAAGGAGATCGCATCTGATGCGGCAGTCCTAAGACCCAACATTTCCATGCATAAGGCTACCAAAGGGAATGATTGTGACTGAAGGTTTTGACAAGCTGATATCAATGTTAAACTTCTCTTGTCTGACAAGGACAGAGTCATAGACACTGAATTTATCTAGAAACCTAAAAAGGTTACCCTTGTCTGAGGAATCAATGAACTGATTGGTAAATTGATCCTCCAACCATGAACTTGAAGAAACAACACAAGTCGATTCGTATGAGATTCTTCGAAAATGAGAAGACTGAGCAAATACCAAGATATCGTCCAAATAAGGAAATACCAAAACCCTATTCTCTGATTACAGAAAGAAGGGCACCGAGAACCTTTGAAAAAAATTCTTGGAACTGAGGCTAAGCCAAACAGTAGAGCCACAAAACTGGTAATGCTTGTCTAAAAAGAGAATCTCAGACACTAAAAGTGATCTGGATGAATCGGAATATGCAGATACACATCCTGTAAATCTATTGTAGACATATAATGCCCTTGCTAAACAAAAGGCAGGATAGTCCTACAGTAACCATCTTGAATGTTGGTATCCTAACATAATGATTCAATAATGATAGATCCGGAACTGGTCTGAAGGAATTGACCTTCTTTGGTACAATGAAGAGATAAAATAAGACCCCAGCCCCTGTTCCAGAACTGGAACTGGCATAAATACTCCAGCCAACTCTAGATCTGAAACACATTTCAGAAATGCTGAGCCTTTGCTGTGTTAACTGGGACACGGGAAAGAAAAGAATCTCTTAGCAGGAGGCCTTAACTTGAAGCCAATTCTGTACCTTTCTGAAACAATGTTTCTGAAACCAGAGATTAAGAACGGAATTGATCCAAATTTCTTTGAAGAAAACGTAATCTGCCCCATACCAGCTGAGCTGGAATAAGGGCCGCACCTTCATAGGTACTTAGGAGCTGGCTATAGGTTTCTATAAGGCTTGGATATATTCCAAACTGGAAATAGTTTCCAAACTGATACCGCTCCTGAGGATGAAGGATCAGGCTTTTGTTCCTTGTGAGGAAAGGAACGAAAATGATTATTTACCCTGGAAAGAAAGGGAAAGCAAAGTTGACTTAGAAGACATGTCATCATTCCAAGTTTAATCCATAAAGCTATTCTAGCTAAAATAGCTAGAGACATATACCTGACATCAACTCTAATGATATCAAAAGATGGTATCACCAATAAAATTATTAGCATGTTATAGAATAAAAATAATGCTATAAAATTATGATCTGTTACTTGTTGCACTAAAGCTTCTAACCAAAAAGTTGAAGCTGCAGCAACATCCGCTAAAAATATAGCAGGTCTAAGAAAATTACCTGAACATAAGTAAGCTTTTCTTAGAAAGGAATCAATTTTCCTATCTAAAGGATCCTTAAATGAAGTACTATCTGCCGTAGGAATAGTAGTACATTAGCAGGAGTAGAGACAGCCCCATAACCTTAGGGATTTTTGTCCCAAAAAACTCTAATCTGTCAGATGGCACAGGATATAATTTGCTTAAACGTCTAGAAGGAGTAAATAAATTACCCAAATTATTCCATTCCCTGGAAATTACTTCAGAAATAGCATCAGGGAGATAAAACACTTCTGGAATAACTACAGGAGATTTAAAAACCTTATTTAAACGTTTACATTTAGTATCAAGAGGACCAGAATCCTCTATTTCTAATGCAAATAACACTTCTTTAAGTAAAGAACGAATAAATTCCATCTTGAACAAATACAAAGATTTATCAGCATCAACCTCTGAGACAGAAACCTCAGAACCAGAAGAACCATTATCAGTATCAGAATGATGATGTTCATTTAAAAATTCATCTGAAAAAAAGAGAAGTTTTAAAAGACTTTTATGTATACTAGAAGGAAAAATAACAGACATAGCCTTCTTAATGGATTTAAAAAATAAAATCTCTTATGTTATCAGGAACACTCTGAAAATTAGATGTTGACGGAACAGCAACAGGTAATGTAACAGTACTAAAGGAAATTTTATCTGCATTAATAAGTTTGACATGACATGCAATACAAATAACAGCTGGAGAAACAGATACCAAAAGTTTATAGCAGATACACTTAGCTTGGTAGCTCCAGCATTGTGCAGTGATTTTCCTGAAGTATCTTCTGACTCAGTTGCAACGTGGAACATCTTGCAATATGTAAAAGAAAAAAACAACATATAAAGCAAAATTGATCAAATTCCTTAAATGACAGTTTCAGGAATGGGAAAAAATGCCAAAGAACAAGCTTCTAGCAACCAGAAGCAATAAAAAATGAGACTTAAATAATGTGGAGACAAAAGTGACGCCCATATTTTTTCGCGCCAAATAAAACGCCCACATTATTTGGCGCCTAAATGCTTTTTGGCGCCAAAAATGACGCCACATCCGGAACGCCGACATTTTTGGCGCAAAATAACGTCAAAGAATGACGCAACTTCCGGCGACACGTATGACGCCGGAAACGGAAATAGAATTTTTGCGCCAAAAAAGTCAGCGCCAAGAATGACGCAATAAAATGAAGCATTTTCAGCCCCCGCGAGCCTAACAGCCCACAGGGAAAAAGTCAAATTTTAAGGTAAAAAATGTTAAATTAAAATGCATTATCCCAAATATGAAACTGACTGTCTGAAAAATAAGGAAAGTTGAACATTCTGAGTCAAGGCAAATAAATGTTTGAATACATATATTTAGAACTTTATAAACAAAGTGCCCAACCATAGCTAGGAGTGTCACAGAAAATAAGACTTACTTACCCCAGGACACTCATCTACATATAGCAGATAGCCAAACCAGTACTGAAACGAAAATCAGCAGAGGTAATGGTATATATAAGAGTATATCGTCGATCTGAAAAGGGAGGTAAGAGATGAATCTCTACGACCGATAACAGAGAACCTATGAAATAGACCCCTTAGAAGGAGATCACTGCATTCAAATAGGCAATACTCTCCTCACATCCCTCTGACATTCACTGCACGCTGAGAGGAAAACCGGGCTCCAACTTGCTGCGGAGCGCATATCAACGTAGAATCTAGCACAAACTTACTTCACCACCTCCATCGGAGGCAAAGTTTGTAAAACTGAATTGTGGGTGTGGTGAGGGGTGTATTTATAGGCATTTTAAGGTTTGGGAAACTTTGCCCCTCCTGGTAGGAATGTATATCCCATACGTCACTAGCTCATGGACTCTTGCTAATTACATGAAAGAAATATATTTTTTTAGTTATGAATTTATTAAGCCAAGAATTTACTCTCTTCCAAAGTCTTAAAGGGTTAATAAAAAGATTACTAGATGCATGGAATTTCATAAATATTTACCTATTACATTTGTTTTACTGTTTTAAAGATATTAGTCTAACGATTTTAGACTGCTTCCACTGCCCATTAAAATTGGTGATTCAGCTTCCAATTATGCTCTGAGTCGGACGACCGACATGTAAGTCGGAGCCTGCACATATCGGCCTTCATCTTGCTGCTTACAGCTTCGGCAAATAGCAGACTGTCAATAACAAAACGGATCTGGCCCCTTGTGAGCATTCTTGAGAACCGATTTGCAATGGTTGCTATAGCAACCTTTGAAGCGTCCTGAGAGCTGATAACGCTCTGCATTAAAGGAGCTTCACGGAGTGAAAGATTTTATTAACTTTTTAGTTTTGGAGCTTGGCTTTTGGATTTCATTTATTCACTTTATCCTCCATTCGCTGCTATACTTTATTGTTCGATCGTGTTTTGGTGATATTTTAAACTTTTATTCTATTCTCCGTTTATAAATTACTTTTAGATTCCAAACATTTTTTTAAAGGTTTACATATATACTTAAACAAATTTTATATATATATATATATATATATATATATATATATTATTTTTTTGCATAAGGAATTAGATATCCGGCTATAGCACATTACCGAAACTGACACACTAGCAGTGCTGGTGTAAACTTTGCTAAGGGAAACCAGTTCCTCTGCTAGCGTGTCAGTCGACTTTCCCCATGTTACATTGAAAGCGCTATTGCATGCACGCTCCTGTTAATGATCAGCAAGCTTATGCTGATTGATCTGGGAAAAGTAGGAAAAAACGCACATTTCTGGGGCGTTTGGAAAGACCTCATTGTGGGAATATTTTATCAAATTAAATGTAAGATTTTTAATATAATAAATAATCATTTTGAAAAAAACTAATATGCCAATGTATTAAAAATGCCCTAAATTATTTTAATCTATTGAAATGTGGTTAGTTTATTATGGACCTTTAACACCTTTGGACAGTACCAAAAAAATGGAGAATATCTGCCTGTGGCTATTTACAATGATAACAGTCTTTATTCCATTTTGCTAATGTCTCAGGAGTGATGTAGGAATGATTGATTTATTTTACATGGGACTCTCTCTAGCTAGTATTCTCAAAAAACCTAATACTCTGTTTTATATCCTTAGACGACAAATCATTAAAAATAATTAGCTACTTAGGGCTCGATTTATCAAGCTACAGTGGACAGGGGCGTACATATGTACCCTTGTCCGCCGCAGCTCACCTCTGTCAGACAGAATTCCCCTGGCAGAATGTAACATTGCACGCGAGCGCTATTTTGTGCTTGCGTTCAATGCCGCCCCCTGCCCCCGCACAGTCAATCAAGTGCGGGCTGGAGCTGTCAATCTCCCCGGTCGGACGAGACTAGGGAGAATTAAATTCTCATCCTAAGAGGTGGAGAAGTGGCTAGGAAACATAGGTCTGATGACCGCTGCTTGATAAATTGTGACTGCAGGTTCTCTTGTGAGAACCTGCAGTTGCAGAGAGGCGAAGGGCTTGATAAATCAAGCCCTTAAAGTGATGGTAAAATTTAGCTAATCAAATGCCATATATTTAATCTTTGCCATTAAAAAAGTATATGTGTACCTTTTTTATTATTTTTTAATGCTTCTATTACAATACTATACCAGCAAACTGAGAATAACTCTTTTTTTTATGACAATTCCAATGACCATCTAATCAGTGTGTGTGTCATATGACACTCTTGAAGTCCAGCCTTTCAAAAGCTTATGTAGAAAGTGAGTGGGATTGCTCTCTATGTCACAGCCCAGTCAAAAGAGGAAATGAAGGGGGAACAGAAGATACCAAGTAGGATTATAAATCTTTTATTATAAAATAAATATATACACACTTTTGAAAAAAAAAAAAAAAATTGTGCGGTTTTCCACGCTCTAAAAGCACAGATACCTTTTTCAACCTCACCCAATCCTCAAATTAAACCCTAATTCTTAATAAGTTCAGCAAAAAAAAAAATGTCTCACTTGAAGATAACCATAAAATTATATTAACGAAAATTACGCATTTATATTAGCAAATGATTTGCTCAAATTAGATTCATGGGGTAGATTTATAATGCAGCGGATGCTGCATTCTATGCCCTTCGTTTCAGGCTTGCGGTCGTAGGTGGCGAACTGAAATCATCCCAATCCAATATGATCGGGATGCTTGACAGCCCCTGCTAGCGGCTGATTATCCATGAGTGAGCGGGGGGGGGGGCATTGCACAAGTATTTCACAAGAAATATGCTGTCCGCATTTAACATTGCACAAGTTGTAGATAGAGGGAAGAAAAAAAGGAGGCGCCACAATAGTGTGAGATCGTAGATGACAAAGACCCCCACATACGATACAGTATCACTAGAGAGCAAGCACTTGAGAAGTGCCACAGGTGCAGACTGAACCATTAAAAGCTGTCCAGCGAGCTTATCCTCACGATAGAAGAGCCAGAAGGTTAGCTTCAAAATCCCCCACACGTACTGGAGTCAGATAAGAGCCGAACTGGTTAAGGACTCCCACTGTAGGAAATATTCAGCTCACAAGTATTGAGCCAATATACGTGGATAATCGGCTGATCAATAGAAATAGTAAAAATAGATCAAGCGTGATGACAGCAAGGTTAAAATACAACAATTAAGTTTATTGTAACCTAATACACTACGCGTTTCCCGGTCACAACAACCGTTTCATCAGGTGTAAATTACTAAGACAGTCATCACATTATTTAAAACCCACAATCTTTGTCATCTACGATCTCACACTATTGTGGCACCTCCTTTTTTTCTTCCCTCTATCTACAGATCGTCGCTGGTGCCATCAGCTTTGGAAGGAGTTTTGCTGCCGCACACCCGCTATTTAGTGGACTTTTGGAGATTTCTCTATTGTATGGACTTTATATGAGGCCTATATATACGAGCTGTAGTGCCTTGGTATTGTATTGTATGTAATCCGCTATATAATTTAGCACTGTCATTACTGTTTGATAATATATTTATTGCTGGGTATTTGCACATTATTAATAGATAGCACATACACTATTTTGTCCGATCCTAGATTTGAGTAATTTCTGCTCCTTTGTTGAAAGATATTAGAGCATATATCAATAGATTGGCATTATATATCACGTTTTTTGTTTTATCTTTCTCACTTGTCCACATCACATGTGAACTAGCAGTCACTTATCTTTGATATATCTGGTGGATATTGTTACTTAATCTTATTACACATATCCTCAGACTCTTTTGTTTTTGTGACACCACTTTTTCTTTGTTGCAAGACATTTTACAGCACGCATCACGTTTAGGCGCCTTCATTTTTTTATACAACATTGCACAAGTATTTCTGGTGAAATGCTTGTGCAATGCCGCCCCCTAATCACTGGCGGCCAATTGGCGGCTAGCAGGGGCCATCAATCATCCTGATCGGATCGGGATGATTTCTGTCCGCCACCTAAAAGGTAGTGGAGAAGTTAAGGAGCAGCAATCTTACAACCGCTGCTTCTTAACCTTCATTTCAGGCGGACCAGAAACGATGGGGCTCCTAAGAAGCATCTACTGCTTAATAAATGGACCCCTATGCCTTTAAGGGAAATAATTGCATGATCACTATGTCTTGAATAGACAAGTTGACTTCTAGGCCCAACATATTATCAGCTAATAGAAACATGTCAACACGAGATAGGGCTCTATGTGATTTGGACTCACAGGTAAATCATCTCAAGTCTGGAGTTTGGATGCTCTTATATGTCTCTCATCTTAAATTTAAAACAAAAATCTTTACTTTCATTTCCCTTTTTCTAATAATTATTTTCCCAATCCAAATTCGGAAATATTGTCATTTTTATTTCCTACTATAATCAATTCTTTCCACATATGGAAACAGTTTAACATACATTTTTCCCCCAAAATTTTACATCCAAATTATTTGGCCCATATATATTACATACTACCATGATTAATCCATTACTTTCAATCTCATTTATTAGGTATCTTCCTTCAGGATCTAAGTCTTGAGATAAAAGTTTATAAGATAATTTTTAATTGAGTAGAAAGGCTACATCTCTCTTCTTTCTAACAGACGGGAGCCGATTTACTAATATGCGGGCGGACATCGTTAAATGCTGACAGCCTACGCTGTCGCCATTTATCACTGCACAAGCATTTCTAGTGAAATGCTTGTGCAATGCCATCCCCTGCACATTTGCGGCCAATCGGCTACTAGCAGGGGGTGTTCAGCTTCAGGTCCAAGTGGGTCAGAAGCAGCATCCGCTGCATCATAAATCTACCCCATGGAGTGACGATAACCTCCCCGATCAATTAGTCTTAAAGTGATGGTAAATCCTACCGGGCTTTAGCACAGGGTAGTATAATATAAAACTATATCTGCTCTGTATTATTGAAGCCAAAGCCCCGGGATTAGACAAGAAGGCCTAGAGAGGCGGCTCACGGTAGGCGAAATTACCCCCTCGGTACTCTGCCATCACCACACATCAAGGTATACCTGCACAAACCCCTTTTTATGCTGATCTCTTACAAGAAGGGGCATAATCACACAGAAGGACATATCACATCTAGAAGGGGAACTAGCACAACATTTTCTTATCACCCCGCAGCTAAAATGGCTGCCGCACGGAAAGCGGTCCTACAGGATAACCTAAGCATCCACATGGCTAGATTTGAAGATCCATGTCAGCGCCCCTAAATAGCGCTCCACTAGATTACCTACTGAACCGCTTAACAGACATAAACACCATACCTACAACTACTGGGGGATCGACGGAAACAAATCCACCTGATGCAGTTTGCCGGCAGGGGAAACACTAACAATCAGGAGCTAACTACGTAGTGTTTCACAAGCTGATAAATGGTGGAGCGTTGTCAGCGACTTCGCAAACTCTTCCGGCAGCAACTCCAGATGTTAAGAGCACTCAGAAAGCAATAACATAATTTATGTAAGAACTTACCTGATAAATTCATTTCTTTCATATTAGCAAGAGTCCATGAGCTAGTGACGTATGGGATATACATTCCTACCAGGAGGGGCAAAGTTTCCCAAACCTCAAAATGCCTATAAATACACCCCTCACCACACCCACAAATCAGTTTAACGAATAGCCAAGAAGTGGGGTGATAAGAAAAAAGTGTGAAGCATAAATATAAGGAATTGAAATAATTGTGCTTTATACAAAAAAATCATAACCACCACAAAAAAGGGTGGGCCTCATGGACTCTTGCTAATATGAAAGAAATGAATTTATCAGGTAAGTTCTTACATAAATTATGTTTTCTTTCATGTAATTAGCAAGAGTCCATGAGCTAGTGACGTATGGGATAATGACTACCCAAGATGTGGATCTTCCACGCAAGAGTCACTAGAGAGGGAGGGATAAAATAAAGACAGCCAATTCCGCTGAAAAAAAACCACACCCAAAAATAAAGTTTAAATCTTATAAAGAAAAAAACTGAAAATATAAGCAGAAGATTCAAACTGAAACAGCTGCCTGAAGTACTTTTCTACCAAAAACAGCTTCAGAAGAAGAAAACACATCAAAATGTTAGAATTTAGTAAAAGTATGCAAAGAAGACCAAGTTGCTGCTTTGCAAATCTGATCAACCGAAGCTTCATTCCTAAACGCCCAGGAAGTAGAAACTGACCTAGTAGAATGAGCTGTAATCCTTTGAGGCGGAGTTTTACCCGACTCGACATAAGCATGATGAATTAAAGATTTCAACCAAGATGCCAAAGAAATGGCAGAGGCCTTCTGACCTTTCCTAGAACCGGAAAAGATAACAAATAGACTAGAAGTCTTTCGGAAATTCTTAGTAGCTTCAACATAATATTTCAAAGCTCTAACTACATCCAAAGAATGCAATGATTTCTCCTTAGAATTCTTAGGATTAGGACATAATGAAGGAACCACAATTTCTCTACTAATGTTGTTAGAATTCACAACCTTAGGTAAAAATTTAAAAGAAGTTCGCAACACCGCCTTATCCTGGTGAAAAATCAGAAAAGGAGACTCACAAGAAAGAGCAGATAATTCAGAAACTCTTCTGGCAGAAGAGATGGCCAAAAGGAACAAAACTTTCCAAGAAAGTAATTTAATGTCCAATGAATGCATAGGTTCAAACGGAGGAGCTTGAAGAGTCCCCAGAACCAGATTCAAACTCCAAGAAGGAGAAATTGACTTAATGACAGGTTTTATACGAACCAAAGCTTGTACAAAACAATGAATATCAGGAAGATTAGCAATCTTTCTGTGAAAAAGAACAGAAAGAGCAGAGATTTGTCCTTTCAAGGAACTTGCAGACAAACCTTTATCCAAACCATCCTGAAGAAACTGTAAAATTCTCGGAATTCTAAAAGAATGCCAGGAAAAATGATGAGAAAGACACCAAGAAATAAAAGTCTTCCAGACTCTATAATATATCTCCCTAGATACGGATTTACGAGCCTGTAACATAGTATTAATCACAGAGTCAGAGAAACCTCTTTGACTAAGAATCAAGCGTTCAATCTCCACACCTTTAAATTTAAGGATTTGAGATCCTGATGGAAAAAAGGACCTTGTGACAGAAGGTCTGGTCTTAACGGAAGAGTCCACGGCTGGCAAGAGGCCATCCGGACAAGATCTGCATACCAAAACCTGTGAGGCCATGCTGGAGCTACCAGCAGAACAAACGAGCATTCCTTCAGAATCTTGGAGATTACTCTTGGAAGAAGAACTAGAGGCGGAAAGATATAGGCAGGATGATACTTCCAAGGAAGTGACAATGCATCCACTGCTTCCGCTTGAGGATCCCTGGATCTGGACAGATACCTGGGAAGTTTCTTGTTTAGATGAGAGGCCATCAGATCTATTTCTGGAAGTCCCCACATTTGAACAATCTGAAGAAATATCTCTGGGTGAAGAGACCATTCGCCCGGATGTAACGTTTGGCGACTGAGATAATCCGCTTCCCAATTGTCTATACCTGGGATATGAACCGCAGAAACTAGACAGGAGCTGGATTCCGCCCATACCAGAATTCAAGATACTTCTTTCATAGCCAGAGGACTGTGAGTCCCTCCTTGATGATTGATGTATGCCACAGTTGTGACATTGTCTGTCTGAAAACAAATGAACGATTCTCTCTTTAGAAGAGGCCATGACTGAAGAGCTCTGAAAATTGCACGGAGTTCCAAAATATTGATCGGTAATCTCACCTCCTGAGATTACCAAACCCCTTGTGCTGTCAGAGACCCCCACACAGCTCCCCAACCTGTAAGACTTGCATCTGTTGAAATTACAGTCCAGGTCGGAAGAACAAAAGAAGCCCCCTGAACTAAATGATGGTGATCTGTCCACCACGTCAGAGAGTGTCGTACAAGCGGTTTTAAAGATATTGATTGAGATATCTTTGTGTAATCCCTGCACCACTGGTTCAGCATACAGAGCTGAAGAGGTCACATGTGAAAACGAGCAAAGGGGATCGCGTCCGATGCAGCAGTCATAAGACCTAGAATTTCCATGCATAAGGCTACCGAAGGGAATGATTGTGACTGAAGGTTTCGACAAGCTGATATCAATTTTAGACGTCTCTTGTCTGTCAAAGACAGAGTCATGGACACTGAATCTATCTGGAAACCTAAAAAGGTTACCCTTGTCTGAGGAATCAATGAACTTTTTGGTAAATTGATCTTGAAGAAACAACACAAGTCGATTTGTATGAGATTCTGCTAAATGTGAAGACTGAGCAAGTACCAAGATATCGTCCAAATAAGGAAATACCACAATACCCTGTTCTCTGATTACAGACAGAAGGGCACCGAGAACCTTTGTAAAAATTCTTGGAGCTGTTGCTAGGCCAAACGGTAGAGCCACAAACTGGTAATGCTTGTCTAGGAAAGAGAATCTCAGAAACTGATAGTGATCTGGATGAATCGGAATATGCAGATATGCATCCTGTAAATCTATTGTAGACATATAATGCCCTTGCTGAACAAAAGGCAGGATAGTCCTTACAGTTACCATTTTGAATGTTGGTATGCTTACATAACGATTCAATATTTTTAGATCCAGAACTGGTCTGAAGGAATTCTCCTTCTTTGGTACAATGAAGAGATTTGAATAAAACCCCAGCCCCTGTTCCAGAACTGGAACTGGCATAATTACTCCAGCCAACTCTAGATCTGAAACACAATTCAGAAATGCTTGAGCCTTCGCTGGGTTTACTGGGACACGGGAAAGAAAAAATCTCTTTGCAGGAGGCCTTATCTTGAAGCCAATTCTGTACCCTTCTGAAACAATGTTCTGAATCCAAAGATTGTGAACGGAATTGATCCAAATTTCTTTGAAAAAAAACGTAATCTGCCCCCTACCAGCTGAGCTGGAATGAGGGCCGCACCTTCATGTGGACTTAGGAGCTGGCTTTGGTTTTCTAAAAGGCTTGGATTTATTCCAGACTGGAGATGGTTTCCAAACTGATACCGCTCCTGAGGATGAAGGATCAGGCTTATGTTCCTTGTTGTGACGAAAGGAACGAAAACGATTATTAGACCTAAATTTACCTTTAGATTTTTTATCCTGTGGTAAAAAAGTTCCTTTCCCTCCAGTAACAGTTGAGATAATAGAATCTAACTGAGAACCAAATAATTTATTACCCTGGAAAGAAAGGGAAAGCAGAGTAGACTTAGAAGACTTATCAGCATTCCACGTTTTAAGCCATAAAGCTCTTCTAGCTAAAATAGCTAGAGACATATACCTGACATCAACTCTAATGATATCAAAGATGGCATCACAAATAAAATTATTAGCATGTTGAAGAAGATTAATAATGCTATGAGAATTATGATCTGTTACTTGTTGCGCTAAAGCTTCTAGCCAAAAAGTTGAAGCTGAGAGCAAAATCCGCTAAAGATATAGCAGGTCTAAGAAGATTACCTGAACACAAGTAAGCTTTTCTTAGAAAGGATTCAATTTTCCTATCTAAAGGATCCTTAAAGGAAGTACCATCTGCCGTAGGAATAGTAGTACGCTTAGCAAGAGTAGAGACAGCCCCATCAACTTTAGGGATTTTGTCCCAAAACTCTAATCTGTCAGATAGGATATAATTGCTTAAAACGTTTAGAAGGAGTAAATGAATTACCCAAATTATTCCATTCCCTGAAAATTACTTCAGAAATAGCATTAGGGACAGGAAAAACTTCTGGAATAACTACAGGAGATTTAAAAACCTTATCTAAACGTTTAGATTTAGTATCAAGAGGACTAGAATCCTCTATTTCTAATGCAATTAGGACTTCTTTAAGTAAAGAACGAATAAATTCCATTTTAAATAAATATGAAGATTTATCAGCATCAACCTCTGAGACAGAATCCTCTGAACCAGAAGAACCATTATCAGAATCAGAATGATGATGTTCATTTAAAAATTAATCTGAAAAATGAGAAGTTTTAAAAGACTTTTTACGTTTACTAGAAGGAGGAATAACAGACATAGCCTTCTTAATGGATTTAGAAACAAAATCTCTTATGTTATCAGGAACACTCTGAGCATTAGATGTTGACGGAACAGCAACAGGTAATGTAACAGTACTAAAGGAAATATTATCTGCATTAACAAGTTTGTCATGACAATCAGTACAAACAACAGCTGGAGGAACAGATACCATAAGTTTACAGCAGATACACTTAGCTTTGGTAGATCCAGCACCAGGCAGCGATTTTCCAGAAGTATCTTCTGACTCAGTGTTAACGTGGGACATCTTGCAATATGTAATAGAAAAAACAACATATAAAGCAAAATTGATCAAATTCCTTAAATGACAGTTTCAGTAATGGGAAAAAATGCCAGTGAACAAGCTTCTAGCAACCAGAAGCAATAAATAATGAGACTTAAATAATGTGGAGACAATAGTGACGCCCATATTTTTTTAGCGCCAAAAAAGACGCCCACATTATTTGGCGCCTAAATGCTTTTGGTGCCAAAAATGACGCCACATCCGGAACGCCGACACTTTTGGCGCAAAAAAACGTCAAAAATGACGCAACTTCCGGCGACACGTATGACGCCGGAAACAGAAATTTTTTTTGCAACAAAAAAGTCCGCGCCAAGAATGACGCAATAAAATGAAGCATTTTCAGCCCCCGCAAGCCTAACAGCCCACAGGGAAAAAAGTCAAATTTTAAGGTAAGAAAAAATTGATTTATTCATATGCATTATCCCAAATATGAAACTGACTGTCTGAAATAAGGAACGTTGAACATCCTGAGTCAAGGCAAATAAATGTTTGAATACTTACCCCAGGACACTCATCTACAAGTTGTAGAAAGCCAAACCAGTACTGAAACGAAAATCAGTAGAGGTAATGGTATATATAAGAGTATATCGTCGATCTGAAAAGGGAGGTAAGAGATGAATCTCTACGACCGATAACAGAGAACCTATGAAATAGACCCCGTAGAAGGAGATCATTGAATTCAAATAGGCAATACTCTCTTCACATCCCTCTGACATTCACTGCACGCTGAGAGGAAAACCGGGCTCCAACCTGCTGCGGAGCGCATATCAACGTAGAATCTAGCACAAACTTACTTCACCACCTCCATAGGAGGCAAAGTTTGTAAAACTGATTTGTGGGTGTGGTGAGGGGTGTATTTATAGGCATTTTGAGGTTTGGGAAACTTTGCCCCTCCTGGTAGGAATGTATATCCCATACGTCACTAGCTCATGGACTCTTGCTAATTACATGAAAGAAAATACCCTCTAAGGAACTCACTAGCACACAAAGAGAATCACCACAGATGGGAAAATACCTAACATCACGCAGGGCCGACCAGGAATTAGTGGGGGGCTCCCGAGACACCATGACAGTAAAACAAGCGCACTCCCTTCTCAACACTACCGCTCTCGATAGCAACTGCAGTGAAATTGCTTTCTACTCCGAGGTACTCCACAAGCGGCATGATTATACAAGACCCTCAAGCCTTACTAAGGAAGCCTCGGAAGATGTCAACATGAACTCCTGTTCGATCCTGAAACATCATAACACCCTTTTTCAATGGAACTTTCATATCGTCTGTGGGACTCAGCCTAAGATGCAAGTAAAATCTTGGGGATAATTAAGTACAAATATCTTGAATTTATCATCTTTTGTCCCAATATAGTGGTGAAGATATTGTTGGGACATTTACCTGTGTTATGTTGTATTGGTTCTACAATCCTTAGCCTAGTTAACTAAATGTAATCTACCAATGTTCTATGTTTTCTCATCTCTAGACTATGTTATAGTATTATCTATTTGAGGAAAGCATTAATTTTGACAATGTCCCCAAGTTAATC
Organism: Bombina bombina; assembly: GCF_027579735.1. Classification (NCBI taxonomy): domain Eukaryota; kingdom Metazoa; phylum Chordata; class Amphibia; order Anura; family Bombinatoridae; genus Bombina; species Bombina bombina. Next base: position 172,940,846 of record NC_069509.1, read on the forward strand.
TTTATGGAATCTATGTTTTTATTTCCTATATTACGTTATAGTAATATTCACTTTAGTGAAGCTTTCAGCTTGACAATGTCCACAAATGAACCTGTATCGTGCAAACCGCCATCAACTTTTATAGGCTAATATTGAAAGCGAGACACATATACATTTTAATATATTGCCAACTCTTCATTACACTCACTCAGCACCTTACTGTCCCTTTTCCTGCGACTAGCGGCCGGAGCCATGGGAGAGATAAAGAAAAGGCAGACTAAATACAGTATTAGGAAAGGCAGCTACCACACTCAAAAAGCACACGTGGAATTAGAAAAATCCTTCACTTAAATCCCTTAGCCTTCTTGTTTATAATGCCCAAAGCCAGTTTATTTGATCTTGCATTTAGCACAGAAATTCTCTCTAACTCTATACTCTGGACTCAATACCCTACACAGTACATCTTCCCACTACTACAGGTTACTTTATATTTAAGCTCTATAGTAACTTTATACTCTGGACTCAATACCCTACACAGTACATCTTCCCACTACTACAGGTTACTTTATATTTAAGCTCTATAGTAACTTTATACTCTGGACTCAATACCCTACACAGTACATCTTCCCACTACTACAGGTTACTTTATATTTAAGCTCTATAGTAACTTTATAAGTTCTGGTTTTGACTTTTGAATTGAACATTTTGTTATATATGGTTCACACAATTTTGCTATGTTTCAAACCTAGAATTTCCCTATATCTCTCTGTACATTAAAACTAAGGACCCAAAAGTGGCCCAACCTTCTGTAACAAGGGGAAAAAAGAGGATTATTGTTTAAGATTTGCAAAATGTTTTCATTATGACGGTATAACAATTGTATTATGCAATTCCTCAATAAAAAAATTAAATAATAAAAAAAAAATACTTCATGATGAAAGTTCCTTTATTTGTCTGCAGCCTTCGCCACGATGAGCGCCTCAGGCCGCCCAGGGCGGAACGCTATTTTTCAGTAATGTGATCTTAGCCAATAGGGTGCTAGCTATCTGGCTTAATGCCAGCTGGGCCGCACGGCTATTGGCTAAGAGGTGGAAACGTCACCTCATTGAAAAAATAGCGTTCTTCCTGAGGCACTCAGATCGACGTACGCTACAGGCAAATAAAGAAACTTTCAGCATGAAGTATTTTATACTTCATGACTGAAACCCCCGTTTATCTGTTGCACTGGTAAATCCTAGTGTTTCACATTCGCTAGGATTTACCATCAATTTAAGATTGGTAACAATGAGGAAACAGTAATTGTGAGTAATTCCAAAGAAGCTAGGGAATACCTACCACACCACAAGCTTAATTTATCCATATAGACAAGCTTTGTCTCTTTTTATATTTCATTTGTAGGCTTATTAAAAGTCCATAATTATGACTAAAGGTATAGTTAACTTGGTTTTATAGATATTGGTTGTTTTTATAGGTGTGGTTTGTTTTTTCCCCCTCTGCTTGCCAAAAGGTAGTTTTGGTATAATATAATGTTTAAATGAAGGAAAAGGTAAACTTATTATCCTGGAATGTTGGCTAAATAACCTTCCCTGCAAAAAGAAATCCTATTCTTAAACAACTTAAACATAATAAGTCCAATATTGTATTTTTATGAGACCCAATTAAAAGTTAAAGAGATCAATACATTTTAAAGGGACACTGTACCCAAATTTTTTCTTTTGTAATTCAGAAAGAGCATGCAATTTTAAGCAACTTTCTAATTTACTCCTATTATCAATTTTTCTTCATTCTCTTGCTATCATTATTTGAAAAAGAAGGCATCTAAGCTTTTTTTTTTGTTTCAGTACTCTGGACAGCACTTTTTTATTGGTGGATGAATTTATCCACCAATCAGCAAGGACAACCCAGGTTGTTCACCAAAAATGGGCCGGCATCTAAACTTACACTCTTGCATTTCAAATAAAGATTCTAAGAGAATGAAGAAAATTTGATAATAGGAGTAAATTAGAAAGTTGCTTAAAATTTCATGCTCAATCTGAATCACGAAATAAATTTTTTGGGTACAGTGTCCCTTTAAGATATTAAATCTTTACTGGTCTAGATTTAAAAGAACCATCTGAATTTTTCCTAATCGGGCCTAACCTGTGTGCTCTTTCTACAACCAATTTGTAATTGGGAGTCTGTATACCTAATAGCTGGAGTAGTGCAGAAGAGGCACAATTTAAGAAATATTGAAATTGAATTGTTTCAGGAAGCCTAATAATTCTGATATTGTTCCATCTAGTCTCCGAACTCATCTAATCTGGCTTGTAAGGATGCATACAATCTTATGTCCCTGCGTCTCAATAGAATCATGTATATTTATCATATCTTCTAAATCAGAAACTCAAGATTCCACTTCTGTAATTCTATCTGCAAATTGTCTGACTTCTGTAGTGAGGTCAGACATTTCCTTTTTTTTCATGTCAATCATTTTTTATTGAGGTTGTTAGAATGTACAGCAATAATCAAACAATTTACAATACAGGAGCATAGCATGAGAACCATTGTAATGACATTGCATTAAAATATGATAGTCTGACTATTCTGCTTGAGGCTAATAATTGGTGAAGAAAATAGCAGTGATATAACAACTCACAAAGAACTAATAGTCATAGATTGGAAACTCTTTTTTAGGTATTATTGGTTCCTCTCATTTCTCTTAGGGTCTCTCATGGGCCCTATTACATGTCGTCCCTTCCTTACTCAAAAAACTACAAAAATAATAATTAATTCCCTCATTTTGTCATGCATTGATTATTGCATTCTACTTCTAAATGGCCTTCAAAAACACCGCCTCTCCTCCCTCGAATCTATTATGAATGCTTCTGCTAGACTCATCCACCTAAGTCGCCGATCCACATCAGCTGCTTCGCTCTGCCAGTCTCTACACTGGCTCCCCATACATTCCAGAATACAATTTAAAGTATTAACCCTAACTTGCAAAGCATTCAACAGTCTAACTCCCAACTATATTTCCTCTCTCATCTCCAAATATTCCCCATCCCGTCCTCTTTGATCAACCTCTGACCTACATCTCTCCACTCCTGTTATCTCTGCATCCCACTCCCATCTCCAAGACTTCTCACGTGCCGCTGCTGTCCTCTGGAACTCTCTACCCCGCTCCATAAGACTGTCTCCAACCTTATATAGCTTCAGATGCTCCTCAAAAACCCACCTATTCAGAGAAGCTTACCAACTCTCCTCCATCTCTCATCCTAACCAAACTAATACATGAACTGACTGACTCACTGCTGCAACTACAACCGATGTGACAAGATACCCCAACCTTATGTCTCTGCACCCTAAACCTATAGACTGTGAGCTCTCCGGAGCAGGGGCCTCTTCCTCCTGTACTAGATTTGTTTAGCTTTGTTATGTTTGTATTTTATCACAAATCCTTGTCATTGTATACCCCTATCTTTGAACCCAGTGCTACGGATTTTGGCGGCGCTATACAATTAAATGATAATAATAATAATAATTTATTATATATATAGAGGAATTCTTATGATATGGACAGCCACTCTTGGGCCATGATAACTTTTAAACTAGCTAACCATAAAAGGTTATGAAAATATATTTTCTCACTCTAGCAGTACATACGATCACCCTTATTGTATAGTAATATTTGGTGAACATTGAGTTTATATGGATTTGCTATAAATATGGAGGAATTAACAATGCAATGTGAATATCTATGTCTATAGATAACAAAAAAAACAAGACTTGTCCAGTAATGGGCCCTATTAACGATGATGCAATAGTTGTCTGCCTTCTCTGTAAAGAATAGCTTAGGTTGTAGTCTTCATGGAATTTAAAATTATAAAGAAAAGATAAGAATTAGGTGACTCTAAGTGCTTTAACCTTTGTGAATTAGCGATAGCCTTCCACTCTACCCTTGCTATTATAGTGAAGCATTACCAAAGGCTGTCTTAGACTACATTCATGAGCTTCTTCTCTCATCCATAAAGGAATATTGTCTGGTTTAAGATAGAGTACATCTCCATAGCAAAGCATGCATTATAAGGAAAAGTGGACAGCACTCTCAGACCGGACTAGGTACACATCCCATGATTCCTAAACAGGCTCAGCTTTGGTTGCTTATAGCACTCACTTAAATCTACACTATTTCCAGAGTCACAGGCAGTTAACCCCGGGCCTGCCAAGGTGCAGGTCCATAAGGAAAGTTAACAGACAATACAGCACACAGAAAAGTCCAGCACTCACTCACAAGCTCTCAGCTAAGATTAAAAGCAAAACTGGAAGAGTCAGTTACCGCATTTGGCCAAATGGGACAACCCAGGTACTACGTCAAGGTCTCTTCCAAAAACCTGGGTCCCTAATACAGCCACACAAATGCAGCCATGCACACAAATGCAAGCTCTTAATCAAACAAACTGTGAACAAGTCAGGGTTCAGGGACTTATGTAATCACCCTAGGCATAAGCAAAACAAGGAAAAGTGGACAGCACTCTCAGACACTCTCTCTATGCTATAACCGGGAGCCAACATAAAAGGCACAATACTAGGAACAGTCTCAGAAATCAGTTACCACTAATATAGTGTAAATTTTATACAAATTTGGACATAAAGGGTTTTATCACTTTAACTAAGTGTAATTGCTGATTCAGGATTGCCCTTAAGCAGATTAAGCATATGTGCTATTATATAATATACAAAATTATGAATCCAAATCTACTTCTAATATAGTCAATATTAACTTTTACTCATGTCTAATATTGGTCTAACATCCTGCAGCATAAAACATATAACAAAAACCTGGGTATGGATCGCACTTTAGGAAGAGTTATGTAGTGAGTGTACAAGGTTAGTTTATAACTATTGAGTTTAATACATACATGCACTACTATGTGTATAGGAAGATACATAATAGGCATACTAAGAAATTTTAAGTCAAGAAGTTAAATACTTTGATGCAGGCAAGACAGTATTGAAAGACAGTGCTCTAATTTGTGAGAAGGAATGCTGTTCAGTGAATGTTTCATCTAGTCTCACGTCCATTCTAGATGAGGTCAAAGAAAAATTAGTTCTCATCTCAAGGCCAAATAAGATATCTTAGTTCAGCCAAACTTTTTGCATAAATCTGGGTAGAGTTAGTGCCTGGTCTCACCTTAATGATGTAGGGAGCAGCACTTACAGACTCAGTGTCAGGGTTTTTCCCCTGCTTTGTTTGCCATGTGCTGCTGGCAGCCATTTTACTCACCTCTTACTGAATCTGGTACAGAGTGTATGTGATGCTGCTCATTTCCTGCCCGCCCTCTTATGGCCAGACTGGTGTACATCATCCGTGTGAGACAGGTTGCAGTATCAGAAATTTGATGTCATCACTTATTATTTAAAGGGCCTCTGTTCAGTATGCTTTGCCCTTGCGTTGTCTCAGACCTGTTTGTGAGTTCCAGTTCCTGTGTATTACCTGGCTGTCTGACGTCCCTCCTAGTTCTTGATCCCTGGCTTGTTTCTGACTCTGCTGTTCTCCTTGTTCCTGATTCCGGCTTGTCTGACTACTAGCTTTGGCTCCTGACTCGGCTCGTCTGACTACCAGCTCTGGCTTTAACTCCTGGCTTGTTATTTGGCTTGTGGACTTTTTATTATTTTTTGTTATTAATAAAGGTGAGATTATTTTTGCACTTCTCGTCTCAGTCTGATTCCTGGCACCCTGACATTACACAAGGGCCATGAATCCTGATGGTGATAATAATCCACCTTTACCTTCCATCATTTCCAGGATGGATAAACAGGATCACCGCTTGGATCAATTTGCACTAGCCCTGCAAACCCTGCTGACTTGCACTGCACATTTGGACCAGAGTGTCCCACAAGTTATGGCCGCTCCTGTTTCCGCTGCTGCACCTATTCCTACCAGGAGTATGTCCGGTTCTGCACATCTACCTCAGCGATATGGAGGCGATCCTATTCAGTGCAGAGGGTTTTTGAACCAGGTGGGTATTTACTTTGAGATGTTACCTCAGGCGTTTCCCTCTGACAGAGCTAAGGTGGGATTTCTCATCTCGTTACTCTCTGACACAGGTCTTGCCTGGGCTAATCCCTTGTGGGAGACTAATAAACCTGTGATTTTTAATTACCCTGAATTTGTGGCCTCCTTTCAAAGGGTATTTGATGTTCTGGCTTGCTCCTCCTCTGCTGCTAAACGACTCATGTCCATTCAGCAAGGTATGAGATCTGTTGCTCAGTATGCCATTGAATTTCATAAGCTTGTCGCAGAGGTAGGTTGGAACAATGAAGCCCTTGTTGCCGCCTTCTTTCATGGGCTCTCTGATGTGATTAAAGACAAAGTTGCTGCCAGAGATTTACCAGAGGATCTCGAGGCATTGTGTCTTTTTTATATCAGACTCAGAGAGAGGCCCTCTTTCAAGGAGCGCTTGCGGAAGCCTTCTGTTCCGTTCGTTCCCACCCATGCCTCCCTCTCCTCCCATGCCTCCTGGTCCCGAGTCACCAGGTACTGCTGAGCCGATGCAGTTGGGATTCACGTGCCTCTCCGCGGTGGAGAGGGCCTTTAGGAGGAGGGAGGGGTTCTGCCTCTATTGTGGGTTACAGGGTCACCTTTTAAGTCTTGTCCTTCACGGCCGGGAAACGCTCGCACCTAAGGTCCTGTTGGGGGCAAACCTTGGGTGGTTTATCCTTATCTCCGGAACCGCTAAAGGAGAAACCTTTGGTCACGGTTGTCCTTTCCCCGGTGGACCCCTTCATAGTCACCTTGTTGACTCCGGTGCTGCGGGCTATTTCATTGACAGTGCTTTTGTATCAAAGCACTCCATTCCTGTATTGCCTCAGTCCGTTCCGCTTGCTATTGAGGCCATTGATGGCAGGCCCCTTCAGCCCACACTCTTTACTCACAAAACCGCTCCGTTATCCATGGCTGTTGGGGCTCTCCATTTTGAAACCCTCCAGTTCCAGGTGATAAACTCTCCGCATTTTCCGGTTGTTCTGGTTTCCGGTTGTTCTGGGTTATCCCTGGCTCCAAAAGCACAATCCCAGTCTCGACTGGCGCAGGTACGAAATTTTGTCATGGTCTCCGCAATGTATTTCCATTTGTCTTCGGAAACCTGTCAAAGTCTTGTGCACTTCTTCGGTATCTAAATTGCCAGAGGAGTACCGAGAGTTCCTAGACGTTTTTGACAAGGTGCGTGCCGGTACGTTGCCTCCTCACCGGTCTTACGATTGTGCCATAGACCTGCAACCCGGAGCCATTCCTCCTCAGGGCCGGGTTTACCCTCTGTCTGTTGCGGAGAATTGTGCTATGGAGGAGTATGTTGCTGATGCTCTGTCGCGGGGGATCATTCGCAAATCCTGCTCTCCTGCAGGGGCTGGTTTCTTCTTTGTGAAGAAAAAAGGTGGCGAATTAAGACCATGCATCGATTATATGGGTCTTAATTGTCTTACCATTAAGGATGCTTACCCTATTCCGCTCATTACAGAACTTTTTGACCGCCTCAAGAGAGGTACAGTCTTTTCTAAACTTGATTTGAGAGAAGCGTACAATCTCGTTAGGATCAAGGAGGGCCACGAATGGAAAACGGCATTTAACACCAGAAGCGGGCATTATGAATATCTTGTAATGCCCTTTGGCCTATTAATGCTCCTGCTGTTTTTCAGGAATGTATTAATGATGTCCTATGAGATATGTTGCAACAGTGTGTTGTGGTGTACTTAGACGACATCCTCATAGACTCACCCACACTTGAGGCTCATTGTTCTGATGTCACATGGGTACTACGTGAGAACGGCCTGTTTTGTAAACTCGAGAAATGTGAGTTCCATCAGACTCAAGTAACCTTCCTAGGTTATGTAATCTCCGTTGCAGGGTTCTCCATGGATCCTGACAAGTTGTCTGCAGTTCTGCAGTGGCCTTACCCAGTTGGTCTTTTGTGGCCTTACCCAGTTGGTCTTTTGTCTATTCAATGTTTTTTGGGCTTTGCCAATTACTATAGAAAGTTTATTAAAAGCTTTTCTTCCTTGGTCAAACCTATCATAGACATGACCCGTAAAGAGAATGATCCACTCCATTGGTCACCTACTGCCATTAAGGCCTTTGATAGCCTTAAGACTGCCTTTGCTGCCGCTCCAGTTCTGGCTCATCCTAACCCTGTCCTGCCTTTCATTCTTGAGGTCAATGCCTCTGAGACTAGAGTAGGTGCCCTCTTGTCTCAACGTCCTACGCCTGACGGTTCCGTGCGGGTTCTTCTCTAAGAAATTGTCTCCAGCGGAGTGCAATTTTATAATAGAAGTAAATTGGAAACTTTCTTAAAAATTTATTTTTGAACTTCATATCCCTTTAAGCATATCAGACTGAGGTAAAATCAACTCAGAAAGTTGAGTGAGCAACATTTGAGAAAACTTGATTACTTATGTATATAGAGCATGTACCCTCTTGGTAATAATTGATCACAAGCAGTCAACTCCCAGGCAAGAACCTCAGCTGATGTATCAAAAACAGAATCTGTCCCACTAATTAAAGTACATGTAGTAGCTAATAGTATTTGCCAAAAAAAACCATGCAGGAACAATTGTTAGATCTTATATAATTACCTACCAGACTGCTTCTGCCACATTTTTTATGTAATAATTCCAGCAAACAATATTAGAATAGACAGTAACTTTGTTGTTTTCTCAGCTCAGGTATGCAGGAGAATTCGGCACACTTTCCACTCTTACCCTGACCCATAGTGAAGGCTACAGAATCAGGGCATCTCCTCCTCCTCCCAAACTCCAAACAGGGACCGCGGTGTCTCCAACTTCTCCCTTCTACTCTCTGTTGTGACCAGGCCTGGACATCCCAACTGGGCGTGTCTGTTATTCAAAGCAGATATCTGTTTGACAGGCCAGATGCAGCTTAGGGTCAGATATGCCAACTCAGTCAGACCCCAGTGACTGAGAACCTTATTGTGACGGTTCACTAGGTCTTCCAACACCAAACCTGGCACAGATCTCCTCCTAAGTAGGTGAAGGTTACCAGCAAAAGAGCATAAGGCGTTTTAGGTAACGCATAAACAAAACCACTATCATAGACATGAGATTTGCGCCTCTGCGAAGCTCCTCCCCCAAGGAACATGACAGCCCCAGAAGATCATTTTGGCCTTCATTGGGCCTCATCAGTGAGGTGCAGCCATATTCCTCTAAGCACATTGGGCATGGAGTCCAGGTCTGGTATCCCCATCAGCCTTAAGGAGACTTCCCAAGGGTCATAATACAAATGCATACAGAAAGAGACGCACTCTACCAGGAATGAACAACAGCTCAGTAGCCTGTTCTATGATGAGTTCCCACTCAGGAGCAGTCTCTTTTAGCCCAATTGTGCTTTTCATAGAGGAGAACTTTCATGAAGTATATCAGTCTGATCCTGCCTAATTAGGTCAGTCCAGCACCGAAATACCAGGCAATCTTCCATAGAACAAGGAACATGACAACCCCAGACGATCATTTCGGGCTTCATTAGTCCTCGTCAGTGAGGTGCATTTATATTTCTCTAAGCACTTTGGTCAAGGAGTCCACATCTGGTTTCCCCCACCACCCTTAAGGAAACTTCCCAAGGGTCATAATACAAATGCATACAGAAAGAAAAGCAGTCTGCCAGGAACGAACAACAGCTCAGTAGCTTGTTCTATGGCAAGTTACCACCCAGGAGCAGCATCTTTTAGCCCAATTGTGCTTTTCACAAATGAGAACTTTCCCATGAGAATCATTTTGGCCTTCATTGGGCCTCATCAGTGAGGTGCAGCAATATTCGTCTAAGCACATTGGGCAAGGAGTCCACTTCTGGTTTTCCCATCACCCTTAAAGGGACACTGAACCCAAATTGTTTTCTTCCATGATTCAGATAGAGCATGTACTTTTAAGCAACTTTCTAATTTACTCCTATTATCAATTTTTCTTTGTTTCTTTGAGATACAGGCTTCTAAGCAGCATGTCCCCTGCTCCTATACGGCTCAGAGCCGTCGTTAGCACTCAAGGGGTTAAGGAGACTTCCCCAGGGTCATAATACAAGTGCATACAGAAAGAGAAGCACTCTACCAGAAACGAACAACAGCTCAGTAGCTTGTTCTATGGTGAGTTACCACACAGGAGCAGCCCCTATTTTTTCCCCTAGTTATGTCGCTCCAGCACCGAAATACCAGGCAATCTTCCTTTGAACATGATTGTGACGACAAGGGTTAACCAACCCTGCACCAGTTGCTTGTTTGGCACAGAAAGGGATAACAGACCCTTTCCACTTTAACTAATCTGTCACAGTCTAGCCACTCCAGGCAAGCTTGTGACTTAGTTCAGTGAGTGCAATGGATTACAACACTCTCTAGTTTGTCCTAGACTTAGAACAAACTCCCCTTTAATGTCACCCATACTAAACTATCTCTAAGCTGCCATCACTTAAGATTAATTATATGGGAAATCTTAAGGAACCCAGACAAACATATTAAATCCCAGAATACAATTTAGCACAAAATAACCTAAAATCACACTAATAATACAGTCTCTTTCAGTAACATGGTTCAAATATTAGACAAAGGCAAAAGCTTAATAAAGAAATTATTTATTATGCAAAAAATTATGCACAGTGCATTATTAATAAAAATATGTTAACAAATAGAATTATACACGAGCAAACAGTTTTTAAAATAAAAAGGAGAAATAAAAGAAACCTTATACTTTTCTAGCTTTAGTTGTCTGTGCCAGGGAGATTGGCAGGAAAAGATGGTGACTCACTCTGTTGATATACAGCCTCCCATGTAGAATGAACAACTTGTATTGTTAGACACAAAATGTTATACCTGTTTCTCTGATATCAAATTGCTTGACCCAACCTTCTTACAGAAATAGCCACTCCCCTCTTTTTACGACATGTCATAGAGTTCAGAGTCTTTGGCTGAAATTATAGAACACTTGTAGAAGATGAAAATCTGACACTAGGTATAAGTAAAACCAATTTCTTTATTCGGCATCAAAATTTAAAAACATTGGAGGAAACAGCATATCCTGTCAAGTAAACTGGCATTCACGGGCGTAGCACTGAAGGGCTTACGCGTTTCGGATTTACATCCGTAGTCATAGCCTACAGTGCTAAACACACGCCTCCATGAATCGACCCAATCAAGACAGTCAATACAATTAAACCTTTAAGTGATAATTACATGCATGAAGACTTAGACAATACAATAAGCATAATCAAGATTAGTGTTAGCGTAATTGCAAGAATACAAATACAAAAGTACAAAGATTATTGATCTAATATAAACATAGTAACAACCATGGAACCAGGGCATATGGACAAATGAACATGCAGATATATCTGGATAGCATATATACATTCCGAAAAGATACAGAAAAATACGAAAAAAAATATGAAAAAAAATATAATATATACAAAAAACCTTATATGCAATATAGTATAGCACTATGACATTAATGTAGTGGCCATACCTAGTGGTAAAAAAAGATTGAAGATGTGATAACAAAAAATTCATATAAGAATACAAAGAGTTCTAATCACAAATACAGGGCTTAGTATGTAGATAAGCTAGACATAAGGCATCAACATCTCCCAGTATAATATTATTTATATACTGCCAAATTGATACATATAGCACATGAAGACGGCCTGCCTACAAAAAATCATCATATAAAATATTACACCTCAGTACATTGATCATACAAGTGGAATAAAGAAACGAATAGCATCCTCCGCTCACTCACAATACTGCTCAAAATGTAGTAATTAATGATTAAGATATTTCAGATAATATAATATTATCATTATTCCCAATGGTTCATGACATCATATTTGGAATTCAGGCCACTAGGCACTCGTGTACCCAGTGTAAAAATCCAGTAAGCTTCCTTTTTCGTCAACAGTTGGTCAATATCTCCCCCCCCCCCCCTTGGGTTTATGTATCTTTTTTATAGCACACCAGGTAAAGCTCAATAGGCTGCCCTTGTGGAAAACAACAATTCATGCAGGCACCTATGGTGTAACTCTTGTTATTAACAGTGCTAACAAAGTTTTTTTTTACATATTCGCACGGTTTACACTTATGGTGCCCGCATTTGTACATTCCAATATGTTTTAGCCATGAGCCACTGGGATTCTGAACAGGTTTCAATAGAGTGGGAGCCAGAATGGAACCCAAAGTTGGGCTCTTCCTATAAGAACATCTCAAACCATTCTTTTCTCTGTGAAAAAAATCACAAAAAGACAAAGGCGCCTCCTAGTGTAATACAGTTGGTGAAAGAGATTTGATAGGTAATCAAAAAGGTACTCACAAGTGGAGCAGCACCCAATTGTGCTAAATCAAACAGACTGGGATCTCACAGTGTCCCAGCTCACTGACACTGCAAGGAAACTGGTTTCTCCAATGTCTTGCCGGACTGACAGAGCTCAGACTCTCACAAAGAGGTTTACATAAAACCAAATTTTATTAATAAAATAAAAATCTCAGTGTCTCATGACACTAGATATTAAAAAAACAAGCAACGTGTTTCTCAGACTGCTGTCTGTTTCATCAAACAGACAGCAGTCTGAGAAACACGTTGCTTGTTCTTTTAATATCTAGTGTCATGAGACACTGAGATTTTTATTTTATTAATAAAATTTGGTTTTATGTAAACCTCTTTGTGAGAGTCTGAGCTCTGTCAGTCCGGCAAGACATTGGAGAAACCAGTTTCCTTGCAGTGTCAGTGAGCTGGGACACTGTGAGATCCCAGTCTGTTTGATTTAGCACAATTGGGTGCTGCTCCACTTGTGAGTACCTTTTTGATTACCTATCAAATCTCTTTCACCAACTGTATTACACTAGGAGGCGCCTTTGTCTTTTTGTGATTTTTTTCACAGAGAAAACTTGCTCTTAGATCCTGATTTCCCTGACAAAGCAGCTGACTCCAGTCATCATCTGTGTTCCTGATCATTGATCATCCTGGTATTTGATCACATTCATCATTTGGGACTATACCCACCCCAATTGGGACATTTACCATCTATATAACATTGCAGAAGAAGACAGCATTTCCAGATAAGAACCTTTCAGGAATTTCTTATTACTGTATTTGTTATTATTTGTGTTGTATCCTATGTTTCTCATAGTCCCATATTTATAAGAATTGTTTCTTTTTTGTTTACATTATTCCGTATAGTATATTTTATTATAGTTATTATATGTAATATCTTGTTCTCTTCTCTCTTAGCCTATTTACATAATAATCATATAAGGTCCTGTGCGCCCCCTAGTAGTAACACACCCTTAGTGTTACTGATTGTTTCTTCAAACCATTCTTAACTGTATCAACCAACTTATCTTCAGCTGTTAAAATAGAGAAATGTTTACGTACAATATTGAAAATCTGTGAATATTGGGCACTATGTGTTGTAACTAAAGTTACACCATTAAAGGGCTTAGCATTAAAAGTCTTACGGCTAGATTACAAGTTTTTGTTAGTAATGGTGTGCGTTACTAACGCACAGTTTTCCCTCACCGCTCACCTAAAGTAACGCTGGTATTACAGGTTTTTTTAAACCTGGCGTTAGCCGCAAAAAGGTGAGTGTAGAGCAGAATTTAGCTCCACATCTCACCTCAATACCAGCGCTGCTTACGGTAGCTGTGAGCTGGCTAAACGTGCTCGTGCATGATTTCCCCATAGGAATCAATGGGGCAGAGCTTGCTGAAAAAAACTCTAACATCTGCAAAAAAGCAGCGTTCAGCTCCTAACGCAGCCCTATTGATTCCTATGGGAAAATACTTTTATGTCTACACCTAACATCCTAAAATGAACCCCGAGTCTAAACACCCCTAATATTACACTCATTAACCCCTAATCTGCCGCCCCCAACATCGCCGACACCTACATTATATTATTAACCCCTAATCTGCCGCTCCGTAAACCGCTGCCACCTACATTATACTTATGAACCCCTAATCTGCTGCCCCCAACATCGCCAACACCTACTTTTTATTTATTAACCCCTAATCTGCCGCCCCCAATGTCGCCGCCACCTAACTACACTCATTAACCCCTAATCTGCCGCCACCAACGTTGCTGCCACTATAATAAAGTTATTAACCCCTAAAGTCTAACCCTAACCCTAACACCCCCTAACTTAAATATAATTTAAATACATCTAAATAAAATTACTATTAATACCTAAATAATTCCTATTTAAAACTAAATACTTACCTATAAAATAAACCCTAAGATAGATACAATATAACTAATAGTTACATTGTAGCCATTTTAGGATTTATTTTTATTTTACCGGCAAGTTTGTATTTATTTTAAATAGGTACAATAGTTATTAAATAGTTATTAACTATTTAATAACTTCCTAGTTAAAATAAATACAAATTTACCTGTAAAATAAACCCTAACCTATGTTACAATTACACCTAACACTACACTATAATTAATTACCTAAACTAACTACAATTAAATACAATTAAATTAAATAAACTAAAGTACGAAAAAAAACCCCACTAAATTACAGAAAATAATAAAATAATTAAAATTTTTTAAAACTAATTACACCTAATCTAATCCCCCTAATAAAATAAAAAAGCCCCCCGAAATAAAAAAAAAAAACCCTACCCTATACTAAATTACAAATAGCCCTTAAAAGGGCCTTTTTCGGGGCATTGCCCCAAAGTAATCAGCTCTTTTACCTGTAAAAAAAAAGACAATACCCCCCCCCCAACATTAAAACCCACCACCCACACACCCAACCCTATTCTAGAACCCACCCAATCCGTAGCGGGTCCATCTTCAAGCCATCCAACGTGGAGCATCCTCTTCCATCCGACGACTAACACTAAAGGACGGTACCTTTAAGTGACGTCATCCAAGATGGCGTCCCTTCAATTCCAATTGGCTCATTGAATTCTATCAGCCAATCGGAATTGAAGGGACGCCATCTTGGATGACGTCAATTAAAGGTACCGTCATTTAGTGTTAGTCGTCGGATGGAAGAAGTGAAATCTAGGAAATTTATATATTTAGGGTTCCATTCATAGGTAAATCTTAGACCAATCTCGTTGTTATTAAGATGAAAGGAGGGATGCTGGTCTCATCGCCTGTCCAAATGAAAAGTAAATCATCGATATATCTCTTAAACAACAAGATATTCTGTCTATAGGGAATACTACCTCCAAAGATGTGGTAAAACTCCCACCAGCCAAGGAACAAGTTGGCAAATGATGGTGCAAATTTCGCTCCCATGGTGGTACCACATCTCTGGAGGTAGTAGTTCCCCTCAAACTTAAAAAAATTGTGGGTAAGCAGAAAGCTAACCACCCTCAAGATAAAGCACTTAAAGACATCAGAATAGTCAGAAAAGTGGTCAAGGAAAAATGTAATAGCCCCTTAGTATGAGGTATACTCGAGTATAGGGACACAACGTCTACTGTGAGCCACTTTACATTTTCTGTCCACATAACTTTGTCCACCACATTAAGCACATGCTTTGTATCTCTCAAGTACGAGGGGAGTGACATAACCACAGGCTGTAAGACATGGTCAAGTCATTCAGATAAATTGCCCAGTAAGGAGTCCACCCAATTAACAATCAGGCGTCCCTGTACATTTACCAGGGATTTGTGTGTCTTTGGAAGGTGATGGAACAGGGGAGTCTTGGGATGTTCCACCAATAGAAAAACCATGGTTGCTAAATCCAAACTTCCCCTGCTCAAAACCATTGTCCAAAAAACTGTGAAGTGGGATCCCCCTTAAATACCAAATAGTCAACAGGATTCTGTAGTTGTCTTAGACCTTCAGCTATGTATTAGGCACAGTCCATAACGACCACCATACCCCCTTTATCAGATTTCCTTATCACCAATTCAACATTGTCCCTAAATTCAGTAAAAGCTTTCTTCACGGCTGTCATAAGATTTTGCTTTGTTTTAGGTTTATTCTCTTTCAAGGTAACCAGGTCTCTCTCCACCCTATTGTAAAAGGTTTCGATAATGTGGCCCCTATTCTAAATGGGGTAAAATTTAGACTCTTTCCTGTAAGTCGGACCTCTATATGTATGACCACCGTCATTAAAGGCTTCTAATTTAAGCTGTTGGAGTAAAATTATATCACAGCTTTCTTCAAAATCACGTCTCAGCCATACAAGGGGTCCAAGGGAGGGTCAGAGACAGAGGAGTTACCAGAAAATTTTTTCTTAAGTGTGATATTGCGTACCAGTTTGTTAATATCTAAGAGTGTCTGAAAAACGTTAAAATCATTAGAGGGAGCAAAATTTAGACCAAGATTTAAAACCTTATATTGATCTTCACTCAAATCTTGTGAAGAAAGATTTACAACATTGTCAACTATTCTCACTTGTATTTGGTTTGCGGTCTCTGCTCCCTCAACTGATACCTCTCTTGGCTGGAATGCATAACACTGTTGTTGGTTGCTCCTATTGCCTGTCCTCCCCACCCCTGCTGCTGCATCCTGATCCTGGGAAAAAACCTGAGTTCCAGTGTTATGAATCTGGGGACCAGTAATATTACCCACTGTTGGAATTGATATAGTATTCATAATAGGTGCATTCCATGATTGTTTCTCATTGCTAGAACCATCAGTGTCACTTTCAGTGAAAGTGACATTCTTAGCATTTCTCTATTTTAACAGCTGAAGATAAGTTGGTTGATACAGTTAAGAATCGTTTGAGATGTTCTTATAGGAAGGGTTCCATTCTGGCTCCCACTCTATTAAAACCTGTTCAGAATCCCAGTGGCTCATGGCTAAAACATATTGGAATGTACAAATGCGGGCACCGTAAGTGTAAACAGTGCAAATATGTAAAAATTACAAAAAACTTTGTTAGCACAGTTACTAACAAGAGTTACACCATAGGTGCCTGCATGAATTGTACATCGGATCATGTCATTTACCTTATTGAGTGTACCCAGTGTGGAGTCCAGTACGTGGGACTTACTTCTAGGGACATCAATACAAGGATTAGGGAACATCTCTCTTCCTTTAACATCAAGAGGGCCTCTACCCCAATTGTACAACACTTTGGTGTTTTCCACAAGGGCAGTCTATTCAGCTTTACCTGGTGTGCTATAGAAAAGATACATAAACCCAAGGGGGGGGGGGGATATTGACCAACTATTGGCGAAAAAGGAAGCTTACTGGATTTTTACACTGGGTACACGAGTGCCTAATGGCCTGAATTCCAAATATGATGTCATGAACCATTGGGAATAATGATAAAATTATATTATCTGAAATATCTGAAGTATTGTGAGTAAGCGGATGATGCTTTTCGTTTCTTTATTCCACTTGTATGATCAATGTACTGAGGTGTAATATTTTATATGATGATTTTTTGTAGGCAGGCCATCTTCAGGTGCTATATGTATCAATTTGGCAGTATATAAATAATATTATACTGGGAGATGTTGATGCCTTATGTCTAGTTTATCTACATACTAAGCCCTGTATTTGTGATTAGAACTCTTTGTATTCATATATGAATTTTTTGTTATCACATCTTCAATCTTTTTTACCACTAGGTATGGCCACGACATTAATGTCATAGTGCTATACTATATTGCATATAAGGTTTTTTGTATATATTATATTTTTTTCGTATTTTTCTATATCTTTTCGGAATGTATATATGCTATCCAGATATATCTGCATGTTCATTTGTCCATATGCCCTGGTTCCATGATTGTCACTATGTTTATATTAGATCAATAATCTTTGTACTTTTGTATTTGTATTCTTGCAATTACGTTAACACTAATCTTGATTATGCTTATTGTATTGTCTAAGTCTTTGTGCATGTAATTATCACTTAAAGGTTTAATTGTATTGACTGTCTTGATTGGGTCGATTCATGGAGGCGTGTATTTCTTTTAACCTATCATGATTGTTTATATGGTTTTCAAACAGGCATGGGGTTTAGCACTGTAGGCTATGACTATGGATGTAAATCCGAAACGCGTAAGCCCTTCAGTGCTACGCCCGTGAATGCCAGTTTACTTGACAGGATATGCTGTTTCCTCCAATGTTTTTAAACTTTGATGCTGAATAAAGAAATTGGTTTTATTTATACCTAGTGTCAGATTTTTATCTTCTACAAGTATCCTCATTCCAGCTTAAATCCGGACACAACAGTGGATGCAGTGTTTGGAGCAGGTGTTTGTTTACTATTGGCCGGAGGGTAGGTCAAATGAGTGTGATGTAGGGGGTAACTGAAGAACACAGAGGAGCAAGCTGGAGACAACTTGTGAGCTGTACCATCAGGAAGTAAGTGAGACGCCGTCCCTACTTCAATTACAGCACAAGGCTTTACCGGATGGTGGGTCCCAGTGGTCCGTTGATGAGGATCCGTTCAGCAGTTTCAGTGAGTTACCCCTTTTCCCCTCTTTTTTAAGCCAGTATCATATTACACACACCTAGTGCTACGGCACTCAGAGACCATGCTATGCTATAACTAGCTTTATCAATAGTTACTGGGTTTCCTTACTTTTAATATTTGAAATGATAGAACACCTTATAACTTCTGTTTTACATATTCAGCGCATACACACCTATATAAGCAATTTCCCAGTGACATCATGAGAATTAGTTTGGTACCAAATATGGTACTGGTTGTCATATTTTCATCATCTAGTGTCATAATATGGCTAAAAGCATGGTTCAAGTTGTACTAGTGTCCTCTGATCGACCTTATCTAGCTCTGGGTAGAGGCACTGCTTTTTGTCTCTTGTGCTGACATTTTTACTTGATGCATCAATAGATATGCAATAACATTTGGTCAAGTGGAAGATTTCTTCTCAAAAAAACAACAAATGTTTTTAGCACAAAAGCTAAAGAAAATTAACCCATTAGCATCTAAATTGTGAGGTATTCATGACAATGATCTAAAACACTGGTTTTCAAACCTGGTGGCCTCAGCCCTCCTCAACAGACCTGGTTTTCAGGATTACCTTGGGTGAGAGCAGGTAAAAACATAATTTATGTAAGAACTTACCTGATAAATTCATTTTTTTTTTATATTGGCAAGAGTCCATGAGCTAGTAATGTATGGGATGGGAGGGGCAAAGTTTCCCAAACCTCAAAATGCCTACACCCACAATTCAGTTTAACGAATAGCCAAGTAGTGGGGTGATAAAGAAAGGAGTAAAAAGCATCAACAAAGGAATTTGGAAATAATTGTGCTTTATACAAAAAAAAATCACCACCACAAAAAAGGGTGGGCCTCATGGATTCTTGCCAATATGAAAGAAATGAATTTATCAGGTAAGTTCTTACATAAATTATGGTTTTCTTTCATGAAATTGGCAAGAGTCCATGAGCTAGTGACGATGTGGAACTCCACGCAAGAGTCACTAGAGAGGGAGGGATAAAAATAAAAACAGCCATTTTTCGCTGAAAAAAATAATCCACAACCCAAAATATAAGTTAATTCTCATGAAATGAAAAAACTTAAAACATAAGCCGAAGAATCAAACTGAAACAGCTGCCTGAAGAACTTTTCTACCAAAAACTGCTTCCGAAGAAGCGAATACATCAAAATGGTAGAATTTAGTAAATGTATGCAAAGAAGACCAGGTTGCTGCTTTGCAAATCTGATCAACTGAAGCTTCATTCTTAAAAGCCCACGAAGTGGAGACTGATCTAGTAGAATGAGCTGTAATTCTCTGAGGCGGGGCTTGACCCGACTCCAAATAAGCTTGATGAATCAAAAGCTTTAACCACGATGCCAAGGAAACGGCAGAAGCCTTCTGACCTTTCCTAGAATCAGAAAAGATAACAAATAGACTAGAAGTCTTCCTGAAATCTTTAGTAGCTTCAATATAATATTTCAAAGCTCTTACCACATCCAAAGAATGTAAGGATCTCTCCAAAGAATTCTTAGGATTAGGACACAAGGAAGGGACAACAATTTCTCTATTAATGTTGTTAGAATTCACAACCTTAGGTAAGAATTTAAATGAAGTCCGCAAAACCGCTTTATCCTGATGAAAAATCAGAAAAGGAGATTCACAAGAAAGAGCTGATAATTCAGAAACTCTTCTAGCAGAAGAGATGGCCAAAAGGAACAACACTTTCCAAGAAAGTAGTTTAATGTCCAAAGAATGCATAGGTTCAAATGGAGGAGCCTGTAAAGCCTTCAAAACCAAATTAAGACTTCAAGGAGGAGAGATTGATTTAATGACAGGCTTGATACAAACCAAAGCCTGTACAAAACAGTGAATATCAGGAAGCTTAGCAATCTTTCTGTGAAATAAAACAGAACGAGCAGAGATTTCTCCCTTCAAGGAACTTGCAGACAAACCCTTATCCAAACCATCCTGAAGAAACTGTAAAATTCTAGGAATTCTGAAAGAATGCCAAGCGAATTTATGAGAAGAAAACTATAAAATATAAGTCTTCCAAACTCGATAATAAATCTTTCTAGAAAAAGATTTACGAGCCTGTAACATAGTATTAAGTCAGAGAAACCTCTATGAATAAGCACTAGGCGTTTAATTTCCATACCTTCAAATTTAATGATTTGAGATCCTGATGGAAAAACGGACCTTGAGACAGAAGGTCCGGCTTTAATGGAAGAGGCCAAGGTTGGCAACTGGACATCCAAGCAAGATCCGCATACCAAAACCTGTGAGGCCAAGCTGGAGCGACCAGCAATACAAACGACTGTTCCATGATGATTTTGGAGATCACTCTTGGAAGAAGAACTAGAGGCGGGAAAATATAAGCAGGTTGGTAACACCAAGGAAGTGTCAACGCATCCACTGCTTCCGCCTGAAGATCCCTGGACAGGTACCTGGGAAGTTTCTTGTTTAGATGAGAAGTAATCAGATCTATTTCTGGAAGACCCCACATCTGAACAATCTGAGAAAACACATCTGGATGGAGGGACCACTCCCCCGGATGTAAAGTCTGATGGCTGAGATAATCCGCTTCCCAACTGTCTACACCCGGATATGAACCGCAGAAATTAGACAAGAGCTGGATTCCGCCCAAGAAAGTATTCAAGATACTTCTTTCATAGCTAGGGGACTGTAAGTCCCACCCTGATGATTGACATATGCCACAGCTGTGATATTGTCTGTCTGAAACCAAATTAATGGTTCTCTCTTCAACAGAGGCCAAGCCTGAAGAGCCCTGAAAATTGCACAGAGTTTCAAAATATTGATTGGTAATCTCGCCTCTTGAGATTTCCAAACCCCTTGTGCTGTCAAGAGATTCCCAAACAGCTCCCCAACCTGAAAGACTCGCATCTGTTGTGATCACAGTCCAGGTTGGACGAACCAAAGAGGCCCCTAGAACTATACGATGGTGATCTAACCACCAAGTCAGAGATAGTCGAACATTGGAATTTAAGGATATTAATTGTGATATCCTTGTATAATCCTTGCACCATTGATTCAGCATACAAAGCTGGAGAGGTCTCATATGAAAATGAGCAAAGAGGATCGCGTCCGATGCTATAGTAATGAGACCTAAAACTTCCATGCACATAGCTACTGAAGGGAATGATTGAGACTGAAGGTTCCGACAAGCTGAAACCAATTTTAATCGTCTTTTGTCTGTTAGAGACAGAGTCATGGACACTGAATCTATCTGTAAACCTAAAAAGGTGACCCATGTCTGAGGTATCAAGGAACTTTTTGGTAAATTGATCCTCCAACCATGTCTTTGAAGAATTAACACTAGTTGATTTGTGTGAGATTCTGCAGAATGTAAAGACTGAGCTAGTACCAAGATATCGTCCAAATAAGGAAACACCGCAATACCCAGTTCTCTGATTACAGAGAGTAGGGCACCGAGAACCTTCAAAAAGTTTCTTGGAGCTGTCGCTAGGCCAAAAGGAAGAGCGACAAATTGGTAATGCTTGTCTTGAAAAGAGAATCTCAGAAACTGATAATGATCTGGATGAATCGGAATATGAAGATATGCATCCTGTAAGTCTATTGTGGACATATAATGCCCTTGCTGAACAAAAGGCAGAATAATCCTTATAGTCAACATTTTGAAAGTTGGTACTCTCACATAACGATTCAAAATTTTCAGATCCAGAACTGACCTGAATTAATTTTCTTTCTTTGGGACAATGAATAGATTTGAATAAAACCCCAGACCCTGTTCCTGAAACGGAACTGGCATGATTACCCCTGATAACTCCAGGTCTGAAACACACTTCAGGAAAGCCTGAGCCTTTACTGGGTTTGTTGGAATTCGGGAGAGAAAAAATCTTCTCACAGGCGGTCTTACTCTGAATCCTATTCTGTACCCCTGAGAGACAATACTCTGAATCCATTGATTTCGAACTGAATTGGTCCAAACACCTTTGAAAAATCTTAATCTGCCCCCTACCAGCTGAGCTGGAATGAGGGCCGCACCTTCATGCGGACTTGGGGGCTGGCTTTGATCTCTTAAATGGCTTGGATTTATTCCAATTTGAGGAAGGCTTCCAATTGGAAACAGATTCCTTGGGGGAAGGACTAGGTTTATGTTACTTATTTTGTTGAAAAGAACGAAAACGGTTAAAAACCTTAGATTTAACCTGAGGCAAAAAAACTCCCTTCCCCCCAGTGACAGTTGAAATTATTGAATCCAACTGAGAACCAAATAACTTATTACCTTGGAAAGAAAGAGATAGCAATCTGGACTTAGAAGTCATGTCAGCATTCCAAGACTTAAGCCACAAATCTCTTTTAGCTAAAATAGCTAAAGACATAGATTTAACATCAATTTTTATTATATAAAAAATGGCATCACAAATAAAATTATTAGCATGCTGAATCAAGTTAGCAATGCTAGACAATTCAGGATACAATACTTGTTGCGCTAAAGTCTCCAACCAAAAAGTGGAAGCAGCTGCAACATCAGTCAAAGAAATTGCAGGCCTGAGAAGATGACCTGAATATAAATAGGCTTTCATTAGATAAGATTCAAGTTTCCTATCTAAAGGATCTTTAAAAGAAGTACTATCTTCCTAGGAATAGTAGTACGTTTAGCAAGAGTAGAGATAGCCCCATCAACTTTGGGGATCTTTTCCCAACACTCTAAAGTAACTGCTGGCAAAGGATACAATTTTTTAAACCTTGAAGAAGGAATAAAAGAAGTACTAGGCCTATTCCATTCCTTAGAAATCATATCAGAAATAGCATCAGGAACTGGAAAAACCTCTGGAGTAACCACAGGAGGTTTATAAACAGAATTTAAACGATTACTAGTTTTAATATCAAGAGGACTAGTTTCCTCCATATCCAATGTAATCAACACATCTTTTAACAAAGAATTAATATACTCCATTTTGAATAAATAAGAAGATGTGTCAGTGTCAATATCTGAGGTAGGATCTTCTGAACCAGATAGATCCTCATCAGAGCAGGATAATTCAGCATGTTGCCGGTCATTTGAAATTTCATCAACTTTATGAGAAGTTTTAAAAGACCTTTTACGTTTATTAGAAGGCGGGATGGCAGACAAAGCCTTCTGAATAGAATCAGAAATAAATTCTTTTAAATTTACAGGTATATCTTGTGCATTAGATGTTGAAGGAACAGCAACAGGTAATGGACTACTGTTGATGGATACATTCTCTGCATGTAAAAGTTTATCATGACAACTATTACAAACCACAGCTGGAGAAATAACCTCCACAAGTTTACAACAAATGCACTTAGCTTTGGTAGAACTTATCAGGCAGCAGGGTTCCAACAGTGATTACTGAGACAGGATCAGATTGAGACATCTTGCAAATGTAAGAGAAAAAAACAACATATAAAGCAAAATTATCAATTTCCTTATATGGCAGTTTCAGGAATGGGAAAAAATGCAAAACAGCATAGCCCTCTGATAGAGAAAAAGGCAAGAGGCATATAGGAATGGGGTCTTAACTAATGAAAATATTTGGCGACGCACACAAACAGAATTTTTTTTTGCGCCAATAACGTCCGGAATGACACACTAGCGTCACAGATATGAAACCGATAGTCTGCACAAGGAAATACGTGAACCTGACTCATGGCAAATATAAGTACAATACATATATCTAGAACTTTATATAAATACATAAAGTGCCCAACCATAGCTGAGAGTGTCTTAAGTAATGAAAACATACTTACCTGAAGACACCCATCCACATATAGCAGATAGCCAAACCAGTACTGAAACTGTTATCAGTAGAGGTAATGGAATATGAGAGTATATCGTCGATCTGAAAAGGGAGGTAGGAGATGAATCTCTACGACCGATAACAGAGAACCTATGAAATAGATCTCCCGTGAGGAAAACCATTGCATTCAATAGGTGATATTCCCTACACATCCCTCTGACATTCACTGTACTTTGAGAGGAATCAGGCTTCAAAATGCTGAGAAGCGCAGCGCATGTCAACGTAGAAATCTTAGCACAAACTTACTTCACCACCTCCATAGGAGGCAAAGTTTGTAAAACTGAATTGTGGGTGTGGTGAGGGGTGTATTTATAAGCATTTTGAGGTTTGGGAAACTTTGCCCCTCCTCGTAGGATTGTATATCCCATACGTCACTAGTTCATGGACTCTTGCCAATTACATGAAAGAAATAACCATGTTTACTAATCAGCTGATTATTTCACCTGTGCTCTTGTTCGGATATCCTCAAAATCTGGCCTGTTAGGGAAGCCTGAGGACAGGTTTGAAAACCAGTGATCTAAAATGATCCTCCAGCACTGCAAGATTCCTAGTGACATTTTCAAAAGGCAGATTTCGCTATACTTCTCCAAGGGGCGTTTCCTGCATTTCTGTAAATGAAAGATACAAACCTAGTGCAATATAGCATATGTAATTTATATCACTTTACACTTCAGATTACCTTTTATTAACTTTAAACTTTGCATTTACTATTTTGTATTTTATTTTGTAAACAGCAGTGAATTTAGGATTGCAAATTTAATAATTCTGATTATGCTTTCACAGTTTCTGTGTAACGCTTTAACAATTAAGGATTATACTTTGTATATTTTACAAATTACACTGTACTTTGCATTTCTTCTATTTAAAATAAAACTGAAAATGGTCAGGTTCAGTTTCCCAGAGAGCTTCATAACTTTTTATGGCCAGATAATCAAACATTTTCTAGTTTGAAAATAATTTACAGTGCATATCTCACTGAATTTTATAAAAAGGGAGGTACCTGGAAGTCCCAGAGAGAGGATAGATGCCTTATATATAAAGTAATGAAGCTATCTAGGATACAACATTTCTCATGTGAAAGAGAAGGTAACTGGATAACCCCTTAGGCTGATATTAGGGCTCAGTTTGTATCAATTACAAATTAAACTGAAATGTTTTCACTACAATCTAACTTGCTTTTGTCTATATTTTAGTATTTATTACTTCTCTGTTAGTTAAAACACGTGTATTGTGAATTTTAAGCAAACATTACCTACATACATCTGGCAAGATAAATCAGCTTGTTTAAAATGCTTACAAACTTTCACAAGCCTTGTGAGAGAGCTTCAGACATACCCTGGAAACTCCACTGTCCTTCCCATTTCTGAAACTGTCAGTTTTAGTTTACAATGGAGCAAATACTAAACGCAAGATAATTTGTAAAAGATAAAGAAAGATACAAACTCTCAAACAAAACTTTTTTTGCAACAGAAATATATGATCCTAAGTTGTTATTAAAGTAACACAGAAACTTTCAAAGCATAATCAGAATGTATAAAATCACAGCTAGATCAAAATTTAAATGTATTAAAATACAATGAGAAAGTGCAAACCTTAAATGCAATAATACTGAAAGGACCCAATCTTAAATGTATAGTAATATAAAATACAAAGCACAAAGTGTTAGTGCAACAGAACTCTGATACCATGCAGTGCTATATTGCACTGGGCTTGTATCTGCTTCACATACAAAAATAAGAGAGATCTTAAACTACTGGAGAGTGTCGTCCTTTATATTTTGAGCATTCAGGAGTTCAGCCCCTGTGAAGTCTGAACTTCAATTTATCTCCAAATCCTTTCAATATCAGGGCCTGTATCTCTCTCTCTCTCCCAGCATGGTGTCAGAGAGACAATTGTGTCTTGTCCGCAGCCCCCCCGAATTACAGAACTAGCTTTTTATTACAAGACTGTGAACAATATATTACAAAGCAGTGACATAGTTACTTTCCTGCCAATTGTTTAAAAACATAATTTAATTAGTGATAATAATGTTAGTTTCTCATAGTTCTGTGCAATACTGAAAGCCTATAATGTTTAGATCATGCATGGAGCAGGAATGTAAACAAAGCCTTATATCCAAGGCCTTAGCTGGCTTGCAATGACATGTTCGCTAAAAGCAAAGTTTTAATATGAAGAGCAAATATGTCAACTGTTTAATTATTTGTGCATGGTATCATACAAAGTTTCCAATCCATTACAATACCTGTGCCCCGCTGTATTCCTGTGTATAAGTGTGCCTGTGCCCTGCTGTATCCCTGTGTATAAGTGTGCCTGTGCCCCGCTGTATCCCTGTGTATAAGTGTGCCTGTGCCCCGCTGTATCCCTTACAATCCATTACAATACCTGTGCCCCGCTGTATTCCTGTGTATAAGTGTGCCTGTGCCCCGCTGTATCCCTGTGTATAAGTGTGCCTGTGCCCCGCTGTATCCCTGTGTATAAGTGTGCCTGTGCCCCGCTGTATCCCTGTGTATAAGTGTGCCTGTGCCCCGCTGTATCCCTGTGTATAAGTGTGCCTGTGCCCCGCTGTATCCCTGTGTATAAGTGTGCCTGTGCCCCGCTGTATCCCTGTGTATAAGTGTGCCTGTGCCCGGCTGTATCCCTGTGTATAAGTGTGCCTGTGCCCGGCTGTATCCCTGTGTATAAGTGTGCCTGTGCCCGGCTGTATCCCTGTGTATAAGTGTGCCTGTGCCCGGCTGTATCCCTGTGTATAAGTGTGCCTGTGCCCGGCTGTATCCCTGTGTATAAGTGTGCCTGTGCCCCGCTGTATCCCTGTGTATAAGTGTGCCTGTGCCCCGCTGTATCCCTGTGTATAAGTGTGCCTGTGCCCCGCTGTATCCCTGTGTATAAGTGTGCCTGTGCCCCGCTGTATCCCTGTGTATAAGTGTGCCTGTGCCCCGCTGTATCCCTGTGTACAAGTGTGCCTGTGCCCCGCTGTATCCCTGTGTATAAGTGTGCCTGTGCCCCGCTGTATCCCTGTGTATAAGTGTGCCTGTGCCCCGCTGTATCCCTGTGTATAAGTGTGCCTGTGCCCCGCTGTATCCCTGTGTATAAGTAAGTGTGCCTGTGCCCCGCTGTATCCCTGTGTATAAGTGTGCCTGTGCCCCGCTGTATCCTTGTGTATAAGTGTGCCTGTGCCCTGCTGTATCCTTGTGTATAAGTGTGCCTGTGCCCTGCTGTATCCTTGTGTATAAGTGTGCCTGTGCCCTGTTGTATCCCTGTGTATAAGTGTGCCTGTGCCCTGCTGTATCCCTGTGTATAAGTGTGCCTGTGCCCTGCTGTATCCTTGTGTATAAGTGTGCCTGTGCCCTGCTGTATCCTTGTGTATAAATGTGCCTGTGCCCTGCTGTATCCTTGTGTATAAGTGTGCCTGTGCCCCGCTGTATCCCTGTGTATAAGTGTGCCTGTGCCCCGCTGTATCCATGTGTATAAGTGTGCCTGTGCCCCGCTGTATCCCTGTGTATAAGTGTGCCTGTGCCCCGCTGTATCCCTGTGTATAAGTGTGCCTGTGCCCCGCTGTATCCCTGTGTATAAGTGTGCCTGTGCCCTGCTGTATCCCTGTGTATAAGTGTGCCTGTGCCCCGCTGTATCCCTGTGTGTGCTGTCAGTGTGCCTGGCCCTGCTGTATCCCTGTGTGTGCTGTCAGTGTGCCTGGCCCTGCTGTATCCCTGTGTGCATTGTCAGTGTGCCCTGGCCCTGCTGTATCCCTGTGTGTGCTGTCAGTGTGCCCTGGCCCTGCTGTATCCCTGTGTATAAGTGTGCGCTGTCAGTGTGCCTGGCCCTGCTGTATCCCTGTGTATAAGTGTGCGCTGTCAGTGTGCCTGGCCCTGCTGTATCCCTGTGTGCACTGTCAGTGTGCCCTGGCCCTGCTGTATCCCTGTGTGCACTGTCAGTGTGCCCTGGCCCTGCTGTATCCCTGTGTGCACTGTCAGTGTGCCCTGGCCCTGCTGTATCCCTGTGTGCACTGTCAGTGTGCCCTGGCCCTGCTGTATCCCTGTGTGCACTGTCAGTGTGCCCTGGCCCTGCTGTATCCCTGTGTGCACTGTCAGTGTGCCCTGGCCCTGCTGTATCCCTGTGTGCACTGTCAGTGTGCCCTGGCCCTGCTGTATCCCTGTGTATAAGTGTGCGCTGTCAGTGTGCCCTGGCCCTGCTGCATCCCTGTGTATAAGTGTGCGCTGTCAGTGTGCCCTGGCCCTGCTGTATCCCTGTGTATAAGTGTGCACTGTCAGTGTGCCTGGCCCTGCTGTATCCCTGTGTATAAGTGTGCACTGTCAGTGTGCCCTGGCCCTGCTGTATCCCTGTGTATAAGTGTGCCTGTGCCCCGCTGTATCCCTGTGTATAAGTGTGTATAAGTGTGCACTGTCAGTGTGCCTGGCCCTGCTGTATCCCTGTGTATAAGTGTGCACTGTCAGTGTGCCTGGCCCTGCTGTATCCCTGTGTATAAGTGTGCACTGTCAGTGTGCCCTGGCGTATCCCTGTGTATAAGTGTGCCTGTGCCCCGCTGTATCCCTGTGTATAAGTGTGCACTGTCAGTGTGCCTGGCCCCGCTGTATCCCTGTGTATAAGTGTGCACTGTCAGTGTGCCTGGCCCTGCTGTATCCCTGTGTATAAGTGTGCACTGTCAGTGTGCCCTGGCCCTGCTGTATCCCTGTGTATAAGTGTGCCTGGCCCCGCTGTATCCCTGTGTATAAGTGTGCCTGTGCCCTGCTGTATCCCTGTGTATAAGTGTGCCTGTGCCCTGCTGTATCCCTGTGTATAAGTGGGCCTGTGCCCTGCTGTATCCTTGTGTATAAGTGTGCCTGTGCCCTGCTGTATCCCTGTGTATAAGTGTGCCTGTGCCCTGCTGTATCCCTGTGTATAAGTGTGCCTGTGCCCTGCTGTATCCCTGTGTATAAGTGTGCCTGTGCCCTGCTGTATCCCTGTGTATAAGTGTGCCTGTGCCCTGCTGTATCCCTGTGTATAAGTGTGCCTGTGCCCTGCTGTAAACCTGTGTATAAGTGTGCCTGTGCCCCGCTGTATCCCTGTGTATAAGTGTGCCTGTGCCCCGCTGTATCCCTGTGTGCGCTGTCAGTGTGCCCTGGCCCTGCTGTATCCCTGTGTATAAGTGTGCCTGGCCCTTCTGTATCCCTGTGTGCGCTGTCAGTGTGCCCTGGCCCTTCTGTATCCCTGTGTGCGCTGTCAGTGTGCCCTGGCCCTTCTGTATCCCTGTGTGCACTGTCAGTGTGCCCTGGCCCTGCTGTATCCCTGTGTGCGCTGTCAGTGTGCCCTGGCCCTGCTGTATCCCTGTGTGCACTGTCAGTGTGCCCTGGCCCTTCTGTATCCCTGTGTGCACTGTCAGTGTGCCTGGCCCTGCTGTATCCCTGTGTGCGCTGTCAGTGTGCCCTGGCCCTTCTGTATCCCTGTGTGCGCTGTCAGTGTGCCCTGGCCCTTCTGTATCCCTGTGTGCGCTGTCAGTGTGCCCTGGCCCTTCTGTATCCCTGTGTGCGCTGTCAGTGTGCCCTGGCCCTTCTGTATCCCTGTGTGCGCTGTCAGTGTGCCCTGGCCCTTCTGTATCCCTGTGTGCACTGTCAGTGTGCCCTGGCCCTTCTGTATCCCTGTGTGCGCTGTCAGTGTGCCCTGGCCCTTCTGTATCCCTGTGTGCACTGTCAGTGTGCCTGGCCCTGCTGTATCCCTGTGTGCACTGTCAGTGTGCCCTGGCCCTTCTGTATCCCTGTGTGCACTGTCAGTGTGCCCTGGCCCTGCTGTATCCCTGTGTGCGCTGTCAGTGTGCCTGGCCCTTCTGTATCCCTGTGTGCACTGTCAGTGTGCCCTGGCCCTTCTGTATCCCTGTGTGCACTGTCAGTGTGCCCTGGCCCTTCTGTATCCCTGTGTGCACTGTCAGTGTGCCCTGGCCCTTCTGTATCCCTGTGTGCACTGTCAGTGTGCCCTGGCCCTTCTGTATCCCTGTGTGCACTGTCAGTGTGCCCTGGCCCTGCTGTATCCCTGTGTGCACTGTCAGTGTGCCCTGGCCCTGCTGTATCCCTGTGTATAAGTGTGCGCTGTCAGTGTGCCCTGGCCCTGCTGCATCCCTGTGTATAAGTGTGCGCTGTCAGTGTGCCCTGGCCCTGCTGTATCCCTGTGTATAAGTGTGCACTGTCAGTGTGCCTGGCCCTGCTGTATCCCTGTGTATAAGTGTGCACTGTCAGTGTGCCCTGGCCCTGCTGTATCCCTGTGTATAAGTGTGCCTGTGCCCCGCTGTATCCCTGTGTATAAGTGTGCCTGTGCCCCGCTGTATCCCTGTGTATAAGTGTGCCTGTGCCCTGCTGTATCCTTGTGTATAAGTGTGCCTGTGCCCCGCTGTATCCCTGTGTATAAGTGTGCCTGTGCCCTGCTGTATCCCTGTGTATAAGTGTGCCTGTGCCCGGCTGTATCCCTGTGTATAAGTGTGTCAGTGCCCTGCTGTATCCCTGTGTATAAGTGTGCCTGTGCCCCGCTGTATCCCTGTGTATAAGTGTGCCTGTGCCCTGCTGTATCCCTGTGTATGTGCCTGTGCCCTGCTGTATCCCTGTGTATAAGTGTGCCTGTGCCCTGCTGTATCCCTGTGTATAAGTGTGCCTGTGCCCTGCTGTATCCCTGTGTATAAGTGTGCCTGTGCCCTGCTGTATCCCTGTGTATAAGTGTGCCTGTGCCCTGCTGTATCCCTGTGTATAAGTGTGCCTGTGCCCCGCTGTATCCCTGTGTATAAGTGTGCACTGTCAGTGTGCCTGTGCCCTGCTGTATCCCTGTGTATAAGTGTGCCTGTGCCCTGCTGTATCCCTGTGTATAAGTGTGCCTGTGCCCTGCTGTATCCCTGTGTATAAGTGTGCCTGTGCCCTGCTGTATCCCTGTGTATAAGTGTGCCTGTGCCCCGCTGTATCCCTGTGTATAAGTGTGCCTGTGCCCTGCTGTATCCCTGTGTATAAGTGTGCCTGTGCCCTGCTGTATCCCTGTGTATAAGTGTGCACTGTCAGTGTGCCCTGGCGTATCCCTGTGTATAAGTGTGCCTGTGCCTGTGCCCCGCTGTATCCCTGTGTATAAGTGTGCACTGTCAGTGTGCCTGGCCCCGCTGTATCCCTGTGTATAAGTGTGCACTGTCAGTGTGCCTGGCCCTTCTGTATCCCTGTGTGCACTGTCAGTGTGCCCTGGCCCTGCTGTATATATAACTGTGTGCACTGTGCCCCGCGCTGTATCCCTGCGTGCACTGTGTCAGTCAGTGGCTGCTGCCTCTTTAAGACGCGCTTCCTGCAGGCGGGGCGGTCACGTGAGTCTAGTCTTGTGACTCGCGCACTCACTCGGTTACTCTCACTCAGACCGAGCTCTGGGGCATTACGGAGTGAGTGGGTAAGTGAGGGGGGTATTAGTACTTAGCAGTATGTCAGGTATTATTTGTCACTAACAACCATTTCCCTGCTTGTTACATCCCAGCGCCTCTCTTCTCTGAAGTATCAGTACTGGAGTATTAAATGACAGGTGGGAGTAGTATTTGTGGTAGTATAAGAAATAATCCCCGACAATCCATGTTACTAAAGTATTAATCTGTATTTCATGTGCTTTTAGCAACGCCCCTAGTTCTGGAGTATGATTGTTGTGTTACTATAGAAGTATTATTGTGTCAGTACTTTATGTCACTTGTGTCAGTACAGCATGTTACTATAGGAGTATTATTTGTATGATTGTGTCAGTACATCATGTTACTATAGGAGTATTATTTGTATGATTGTGTCAGTACATCATGTCACTATAGGAGTATTATTTGTATGATTGTGTCAGTACATCATGTCACTATAGGAGTATTATTTGTATGATTGTGTCAGTACATCATGTCACTATAGGAGTATTATTTGTATGATTGTGTCAGTACATCATGTTACTATAGGAGTATTATTTGTATGATTGTGTCAGTACAGCATGTTACTATAGGAGTATTATTTGTATGATTGTGTCAGTACATCATGTTACTATAGGAGTATTATTTGTATGATTGTGTCAGTACATCATGTTACTATAGGAGTATTATTTGTATGATTGTGTCAGTACATCATGTTACTATAGGAGTATTATTTGTATGATTGTGTCAGTACATCATGTTACTATAGGAGTATTATTTGTATGATTGTGTCAGTACATCATGTTACTATAGGAGTATTATTTGTATGATTGTGTCAGTACATCATGTTACTATAGGAGTATTATTTGTATGATTGTGTCAGTACATCATGTTACTATAGGAGTATTATTTGTATGATTGTGTCAGTACATCATGTTACTATAGGAGTATTATTTGTATGATTGTGTCAGTACATCATGTTACTATAGGAGTATTATTTGTATGATTGTGTCAGTACATCATGTTACTATAGGAGTATTATTTGTATGATTGTGTCAGTACATCATGTTACTATAGGGGTATTATTTGTATGATTGTGTCAGTACATCATGTCACTATAGGAGTATTTGTATGATTGTGTCAGTACAGCATGTTACTATAGGAGTATTATTTGTATGATTGTGTCAGTACAGCATGTTACTATAGGAGTATTATTTGTATGATTGTGTCAGTACATCATGTCACTATAGGAGTATTATTTGTATGATTGTGTCAGTACATCATGTCACTATAGGAGTATTTGTATGATTGTGTCAGCACAGCATGTTACTATAGGAGTATTATTTGTATGATTGTGTCAGTACATCATGTTACTATAGGAGTATTATTTGTATGATTGTGTCAGTACATCATGTTACTATAGGAGTATTTATATGATTGTGTCAGTGCATCATGTTACTATAGGAGTATTATTTGTATGATGTATATATTGTCACAGATATGCTCCAGATTT